>NC_079196.1:229078098-229233098 GCF_029499605.1 Hyla sarda
CCTGGTGCGGCTCTCTACATCTGCCACGCGGTGCTCAGCGGATCCACCTCCAGTCTTCTCCGGTGAGTGTTACAGCAAGATCCGGCCATGGATCCCGCCAAGGTGCCTCTTCCCAGCATCGCGGATCTCTCTACTGTGGTGGCTCAGCAGTCCCAGCAGTTGGCACAGCAGGCTCAACAACTGAACCAATTATCCGCCATGATGGAGCAGCTCCTCACCATGCAGCAGCAGCAGCTTCAGCAGCCGCAGCCACGGCAACCTGTTCCCGAGCCTGCTCCTGGACCTGAGCCTCCAGCTTCTGCTCTCGGTCCCAAGTTGCGACTCTCCCTGCCCAACAAGTTTGAGGGTGACTCCAAGGCGTGCAGGGGTTTTGTGTCCCAATGCTCCATGCATATAGAATTAATGGCAGATCAGTTCCGTTCGGAACGGGCCAAGGTGGCCTTCGTCCTCAGTCTTCTTTCTGGAAGAGCCTTGGCCTGGGCCACCCCTCTTTGGGACAAAGGCGACCCTATTACATCGGACCTGCAAACCTTTCTTACCGAGTTCCGGAGCGCCTTCGAGGAACCTGCCCGAGCCTCTTCCGCCGAGTCTGCCCTCTTGAACCTTTGTCAGGGAGATTCGTCAGTCGGTGATTACGCCATCCAGTTTCGCACCCTAGCGTCTGAACTGGACTGGAATGAACCGGCACTGTGTGCCACCTTCAAGAAGGGCCTGTCTAGTAGGGTCAAGGATGCCCTGGCCACTCGTGACCCCCCCTCTTCTCTTCAGGATTTAATCCATTTGGCTACCCGCATCGATGTCCGTTTTGCGGAGAGGCAAGGGGAACTCCGCCAGGAGCGTCAGCAGCCAAGACCACGTCGCTTCCCTAGGCTGGCTCCGGTATTACAACACCCACCGGAGGCCCCCTCATCTTCTGTTGTTGACGAGCCCATGCAAGTGGACCGGGCCCGTCTTACCCCTCAGGAAAGAACCCGTCGCAGGGAGGAGAATCTTTGCCTTTACTGTGCCAGCCCAGAACACTTCTTGAATCGTTGCCCTCTCCGTCCTCCTCGCCAGGGAAACGCTCACACCTAGGAGACGTAGGAGAGGCGACCCTAGGTGAGAGGAACTCCTCTCCCCGCTTGAATATCCCAGTTCAGATCACTTCTTCGGGTAATACCTTTTCTGTTTCCGCTCTTGTGGACTCTGGTTCTGCCGGCAATTTTCTTTCCGCTCACCTAGTTTCTAAGTACCGCCTTCCTGTCTCTCGGCTCACTAAACCCTTGTACATATCTTCCATCAGTGGGGAGTGCCTTAATACCGCAGTGCTTGAGGTGACTGCTCCACTCGAGATGCAGATTGGGGTCTTTCATAAGGAAAGGATCGTCTTCTACGTTCTACCTCACTGCACTTCTGATGCTCTCCTGGGTCTTCCTTGGTTGCAGCTTCATGCCCCACTCTTGGACTGGCGCTCCGGAGAGGTTACTCGTTGGGGTCCGGATTGCCACAACCGTTGCCTGAAATCGGTTCAACCTAGATTCCCTCCTCCCACTTCTGTCTTACCTGGCCTTCCTGTCCACTATCGTGAATTTGCCGACGTTTTTTCTGAGCAGCAAGCGGAGTGTCTACCTCCTCACCGTCCCTATGACTGCCCTATCGACCTCCTGCCAGGCACCTCTCCTCCTCGGGGTAGGATTTATCCACTGTCCGCGCCCGAGACCAAGGCCATGTCGGATTATATTCGGGAGAACTTACAGAGGGGATTCATCCGAAAATCTTCCTCCCCTGCGGGAGCCGGCTTCTTCTTTGTGGAAAAGAAGGACGGTTCGCTACGCCCCTGTATTGATTATCGAGGGTTGAATAAGATCACTATTAAGAATCGGTATCCTCTTCCACTAATTTCCGAGCTCTTTGATCGCTTACGCGGAGCTAAGATCTTCTCGAAGTTGGATCTTCGAGGTGCCTATAACTTGATTAGGATCAGAAAGGGGGACGAATGGAAGACTGCATTCAATACCCGAGATGGACACTATGAATATCTTGTTATGCCTTTCGGCCTGTGTAACGCACCAGCAGTTTTTCAGGAATTCGTCAACGACATTTTCCGGGATCTCCTGTACTCCTGTGTTGTCGTCTATCTCGACGACATTCTCATCTTCTCCCCCAGTTTAGAGGTTCACCGGACCCAAGTACGCCAAGTTCTTTGTCGCCTGAGAAGCAACCATCTTTATGCCAAACTCGAAAAGTGCCTCTTTGAGAAGACCAGCCTCCCATTTCTTGGTTATGTCATCTCTAGCCAAGGGCTTCGCATGGACCCAAATAAATTGTCCGCTGTTCTGAACTGGCCTCAGCCTTCTGGATTAAAAGCTATTCAGCGCTTTTTGGGCTTTGCCAACTATTATCGGCAGTTCATCTCACATTACTCTACGCTAGTAGCACCCCTTGTGGCTTTGACTAAAAAGGGAGCGGACCCCAAGTCTTGGCCTCCCCCTGCCGTGGAAGCCTTCTCCCAACTCAAGTCTGCCTTTGCTTCTGCTCCGGTCTTGACACGCCCCGACCCAGACAAATCTTTTTCCCTGGAGGTGGACGCCTCCTCCGTGGGAGCTGGAGCAGTCTTAATGCAGCAATCCACCAAGGGCAAAATGTCCACCTGCGCTTTCTTTTCTAAGACCTTTTCTCCAGCAGAAAGAAATTATACCATCGGGGACAAGGAGCTCTTGGCTATTAAATTAGCTCTGGAGGAGTGGCGTCATTGGTTGGAGGGGACAGTCCTCCCTATTGCCATTTATACTGATCACAAGAATCTCCTTTACCTGCAAACCGCGCAACGGCTGAACCCCCGACAGGCCAGGTGGTCTCTGTTCTTCTCTCGTTTTAACTTCCAGATCCACTTCCGTCCAGCCCATAAGAATATCAGAGCTGATGCTCTCTCCAGGGCCTCTGATGTTACGGGACTAGACTCGCAGCCTCAGCACATCATTCCTCCTGACCGCCTCATTCCTTCAGCACCGGCTTCCCTTCTTCAGGTACCTCCTGGGAAGACCTTTGTACCTCCTCACCTGAGAACCAAGATCTTGAACTGGGGCCACTCCTCCTTCCTAGCAGGACATTCGGGGATCCAGAACTCCATCTCCCTCATTTCCCGTCACTACTGGTGGCCCAGCCTACCCCGCGATGTCTCCGATTTTGTTCGTGCTTGTGTCATCTGTGCCCGGAATAAAACTTCTCGCCAGAGACCGGCTGGCTTACTGCAACCACTTCCCATTCCGGAATCTCCTTGGGACCATATTGCCATGGATTTTATCACGGACTTGCCACCGTCCTCCAATTGCACTGTAATCTGGGTTGTAGTGGACAGATTCTCTAAAATGGCCCACTTTATCCCGCTCCCCAGTCTACCATCCGCAACCCAACTAGCAAGTTTGTTTTTCCGTCACATCTTCCGGCTCCATGGTCTCCCTCTCCATATTGTGTCTGACAGGGGGGTGCAATTTGTCTCAAAGTTCTGGCGTGCTCTGTGTAATCGCCTCAAAGTCAAGCTGGATTTCTCCTCTGCGTACCACCCTCAAACCAATGGTCAAGCAGAAAGAGTGAACCAGACCCTTGGTACCTATCTTCGTCACTTCGTCTCTGCACGACAAGATGATTGGTCCTCCCTTCTACCCTGGGCCGAATTTTCTTATAATCACCATGACTCTGGTTCTTCTGGCAACTCCCCGTTCTTCATTGTCTATGGACACCATCCCCGCCCTCCTCTCCCACTGCCCATCTCCTCCGAGGTCCCTGCGGCTGATTCCCTGGTTCGAGATTTCCAGGCCATTTGGAAAGACACCCAACGTTCATTAACCCATGCTTCCTCCCGTATGAAACTCCAGGCTGACAAGAAGAGAAGACCTCCACCAATTTTCCATCCCGGTGACAAGGTGTGGCTTTCCGCCAAGCATGTTCGCCTTAAACAGCCCAGTTATAAACTAGGACCCCGTTTTCTAGGCCCATTCAAGGTTCTTCGTCAAATTAACCCGGTGGCCTACAAGCTGCTCCTGCCTCGTTCCCTTCGCATCCCTAACACCTTCCATGTCTCCCTCCTCAAACCATTGGTCTTGAATCGATTTTCCACCAAGTCTTGTATTCCATCTCCAATCTCTGGTGCCTCCGACATTTTTGAAGTGCAACAAATTCTGGCCTCCAAACTCTCCAGAGGTAGACGGTTCTTTTTGGTTGACTGGAAGGGATTTGGTCCTGAGGAGAGGTCGTGGGAACCCGAGGAGAATATCCTGGACAAGAACTTAATCCAGAAGTTCCTGCAACTCAAAAGGAAGAGGGGGCCAAAGGGGGGGGGTACTGTCACGGCCCGCTCCGTGTCCCGCTATCCTGCACGGGGCCGTCTGCGCCTCTCCCCTCGCTCCTGTGTGCCCGTGCCCCGGCATTCTTCTCCCCGCCACTTACCTTCTTCCTCCGTCTCTCCAGCTGGGCAGCATCCTCGTCCCGCTCGCACGGGAGCCGCGTCCGTGGGCTTCTCTCGGCGCGTCTCCCGTGCTTCCTCCTGCAGTGCTGGTGCGCGCGCGTCTCTCCCCCAGGGCGCGCGCGCGCCACTCTGTGAGATTTAAAGAGACAGTACCCTTTCTATTTGTCACTTGTTGGTCCCACCTTATTTAAGCACCTCACTTCCCTTGTTCCCTGCCGGATCTTTGTGCTATTGCCCTAGAGAAAGCGTACCACTACTTTGACTACCTGTGCTACCTGACCTTTAAGCTACGTCCCCCACTTCGTACCTTGCCGCCTGCCCTTGACCTTCTGTTACGTTCCTGACCACGCACCCAGTCTCCAGCCTCTGACCTTAGCCCTACCTTCAGCCCGACAGCTTGCCCGCTCCCAACCTCCCAGTTAACCCTCTCTGTGCCAAGTACCACCTTGGCCGCCCGCGTGGTCGAGTCGTACCAGCGGAAGCGACCTGGACGTCGCCTGCCGCAGCAAGTCCATCCTGCTTCGCGGCGGGCTCTGGTGAAGACCAGCGGCGTCTTAGATTCCGCTCCCTGGTGCGGCTCTCTACATCTGCCACGCGGTGCTCAGCGGATCCACCTCCAGTCTTCTCCGGTGAGTGTTACACCATAGATCGGCTGTCATACCCGCTGTCCTGAGGATATCCTATAGATCTGTCATACCCGCTGTCCTGGGGATATCCTATAGATCGGCCATCATACCCGCTGTCCTGAGGATATCCTATAGATCATCTGTCATACCCGCTGTCCTGGGGATATCCTATAGATCGGCTGTCATACCCGCTGTCCTGGGGATATCCTATAGATCATCTGTCATACCCGCTGTCCTGGGGATATCCTATAGATCATCTGTCATACCCGCTGTCCTGGGGATATCCTATAGATCGGCCATCATACCCGCTGACCTGGGGATATCCTATAGATCATCTGTCATACCCGCTGTCCTGGGAATATCCTATAGATCGTCTGTCATACCCGCTGTCCTGGGGATATCCTATAGATCATCTGTCATACCCACTGTCCTGGGGATATCCTATAGATCGGCCATCATACCCGCTGACCTTGGGAATATCCTATAGATCATCTGTCATACCCGCTGTCCTGAGGATATCCTATAGATCGGCTGTCATACCCGCTGTCCTGGGGATATCCTATAGATCGGCTGTCATACCCGCTGTCCTGAGGATATCCTATAGATCATCTGTCATACCCGCTGTCCTGGGGAAATCCTATAGATCGGCCATCATACCCGCTGTCCTGAGGATATCCTATAGATCATCTGTCATACCCGCTGTCCTGGGGATATCCCATAGATCGGCTGTCATACCCGCTGTCCTGGGGATATCCTATAGATCGGCTGTCATACCCGCTGTCCTGAGGATATCCTATAGATCATCTGTCATACCCGCTGTCCTGGGGAAATCCTATAGATCGGCCATCATACCCGCTGTCCTGAGGATATCCTATAGATCATCTGTCATACCCGCTGTCCTGGGGATATCCCATAGATCGGCTGTCATACCCGCTGTCCTGAGGATATCCTATAGATCTGTCATACCCGCTGTCCTGGGGATATCCTATAGATCGGCCATCATACCCGCTGTCCTGAGGATATCCTATAGATCATCTGTCATACCCATTGTCCTGGGGATATCCTATAGATCGGCTGTCATACCCGCTGTCCTGGGGATATCCTATAGATCATCTGTCATACCCGCTGTCCTGGGGATATCCTATAGATCATCTGTCATACCCGCTGTCCTGGGGATATCCTATAGATCGGCCATCATACCCGCTGACCTGGGGATATCCTATAGATCATCTGTCATACCCGCTGTCCTGGGAATATCCTATAGATCGTCTGTCATACCCGCTATCCTGGGGATATCCTATAGATCATCTGTCATACCCACTGTCCTGGGGATATCCTATAGATCGGCCATCATACCCGCTGTCCTGGGGATATCCTATAGATCATCTGTCATACCCGCTGTGATGGGGATATCCTATAGATCGGCCATCATACCCGCTGTCCTGGGGATATCCTATAGATCGGCTGTCATACCCGCTGTCCTGGGGATATCCTATAGATCTGTCATACCCACTGTATTGGGGATATCCTATAGATCTGTCATACCCGCTGTCCTGGGGATATCCTATAGATCATCTGTCATACCCACTGTCCTGGGGATATCCTATAGATCGGCCATCATACCCGCTGACCTGGGGATATCCTATAGATCATCTGTCATACCCGCTGTCCTGAGGATATCCTATAGATCGGCCATCATACCCGCTGTCCTGGGGATATCCTATAGATCGGCTGTCATACCCGCTGTCCTGGGGATATCCTATAGATCTGTCATACCCGCTGTCCTGGGAATATCCTATAGATCATCTGTAATACCCGCTGTCCTGGGGAAATCCTATAGATCGGCCATCATACCCGCTGTCCTGGGGATATCCTATAGATCGGCCATCATACCCGCTGTCCTGGGGAAATCCTATAGATTGGCTGTCATACCCGCTGTCCTGAGGCTATCCCATAGATCGGTTGTCATACCCGCTGTCCTAGGGATATCCTATAGATCGGCCATCATACCCGCTGTCCTAGGGATATCCTATAGATCGGCCATCATACCCGCTGTCCTGGGGATATCCTATAGATCTGTCATACCCGCTGTCCTGGGGATATCCTATAGATCTGTCATACCCGCTGTCCTGGGGAAATCCTATAGATCGGCCATCATACCCGCTGTCCTGGGGATATCCTATAGATCGGCCATCATACCCGCTGTCCTGGGGAAATCCTATAGATTGGCTGTCATACCCGCTGTCCTGAGGCTATCCCATAGATCGGTTGTCATACCCGCTGTCCTAGGGATATCCTATAGATCGGCCATCATACCCGCTGTCCTAGGGATATCCTATAGATCGGCTGTCATACCCGCTGTCCTAGGGATATCCTATAGATCGGCCGTCACACCCGCTGTCCTAGGGATATCCTATAGATCTCTCATACCCGCTGTCCTAGGGATATCCTATAGATCGGCCATCATACCCGCTGTCCTGGGGATATCCTATAGATCGGCTGACAATCATAACAGCTAAAAAAAACAATAAACCTTTAGCTAAGAAAGGTCGGATAAGTAGTAAATTAACTCTTCATTTATTTTTTATCCACAGGGGCCTTTGGGGCTGCACAAGGTGAGTGAACACAGATCCTCCATAAGAGTGTCATCTACAGGTCGTCCATTACAGTGCCATCTACAGATCCCTCATAACAGTGTCATCTACAGATCCCTCATAACAGTGTCATCTACAGATCTCCCATAACAGTGTCATCTACAGATCCCTCATAACAGTGTCATCTACAGATCCCTCATAACAGTGTCATCTACAGATCTCCCATAACAGTGTCATCTACAGATCCCTCATAACAGTGTCATCTACAGATCTCCCATAACAGTGCCATCTACAGATCCCTCATAACAGTGTGTCATCTACAGATCCCTCATAACAGTGTCATCTACAGATCTCCCATAACAGTGCCATCTACAGATCCCTCATAACAGTGTCATCTACAGATCCCTCATAACAGTGTCATCTACAGATCCCTCATAACAGTGTCATCTACAGATCTCCCATAACAGTGTCATCTACAGATCCCTCATAACAGTGTCATCTACAGATCTCCCATAACAGTGCCATCTACAGATCCCTCATAACAGTGTCATCTACAGATCCCTCATAACAGTGTCATCTACAGATCCCCCATAACAGTGTCATCTACAGATCTCCCATAACAGTGTCATCTACAGATCCCCATAACAGTGTCATCTACAGATCCCTCATAACAATGTCATCTACAGATCCCCCATAACAGTGTCATCTACAGATCTCCCATAACAGTGTGTCATCTACAGATCCCTCATAACAGTGTCATCTACAGATCCCTCATAACAGTGTCATCTACAGATCCCTCATAACAGTGTCATCTACAGATCTCCCATAACAGTGTGTCATCTACAGATCCCTCATAACAGTGTCATCTACAGGTCATCCATTACAGTGCCATCTACAGATTTCCCATAACAGTCATCTACAGATCCCTCATAACAGTGTCATCTACAGGTCGTCCATTACAGTGCCATCTACAGATTTCCCATAACAGTGTGTCATCTACAGATCCCTCATAACAGTGTCATCTACAGGTCGTCCATTACAGTGCCATCTACAGATCTCCCATAACAGAGTCATCTACAGGTCGTCCATAACAGTGCCATCTACAGATCTCCCATAACAGTGTCATCTACAGATCTCTCATAACAGTGTCATCTACAGATCCCTCATAACAGTATAATCTACAGATCCTCCATAACAGTGTTATCTACAGATCTCCCATAACTGTGTGTAATCTACAGATCCCCCATAACAGTGTGTCATCTACAGATCCCCATAACAGTGTGTCATCAACAGATCCCCCATAACAGTGTCATCTACAGATCCCCCATAACAGTGTCATCTACAGACCCCTCGTAACAGTGTAATCTACAGATCCCCCATAACAGTGTGTCATCTACAGATCCCCATAACAGTGTGTCATCTACAGATTCCCATAACAGTGTGTCATCTACAGATCCCCATAACAGTGTCAGCTACAGATCCCCCATAACAGTGTGTCATCCACAGATCCCTCATAACAGTGTGTCATCTACAGATCCCCATAACAGTGTGTCATCTACAGATCCCCATAACAGTGTGTCATCTACAGATCCCCCATGACAGTGTCATCTACAGATCCCCCATAACAGTGTCATCTACAGATCCCCCATAACAGTGTCATCTACAGATCCCCATAACAGTGTCATCTACAGATCCCCATGAGAGTGTCATCTACAGATCCCCCATAACAGTGTAATTTACAGATCCCCCATAACAGTGTGTCATCTACAGATCTCCTATAACAGTGTCATCTACAGATTACCCATAAAAGTTTCATCTACAGATCCCCCATAACAGTGTCATCTACAGATCCCCCATAACAGTGTGTCATCTACAGATCTCCTATAACAGTGTCATCTACAGATTACCCATAAAAGTGTCATCTACAGATCCCCCAGAACAGTGTGTCGTCTAGAGCTCCTCCATTAAAGTGTGTCAACAACAGATCTTACATAACAGTGTCATCAACAGATCCTCCATAACAGTTTCATCCACAGAACCCCAATAACAGTGCCATCTACAGATCCCCAATAACAATGTCATCTACAGATCCCCCTTAACAGTGTTTCATCTACAGATCTCCCGTAACAGTGTCATCTAAAGATGCCCCATAACAGTGTCATCTACAGATCCCCATAACAGTGTCATTTACAGATCCCCTATAGCAGTGTGTCATCTACAGATCCCCCATAACAGTGTGTCATCTACAGATCCCCCATAACAGTGAAATCTACAGATCCCCATTACAGTGTCGTCTACAGATCCCCCATAACAACGTGTCATCTACAGATCCTCCTTTACGGTGTGTCATCTACAGATCCCCCATAACAGTGTGTCATCTACAGCTCCCCCATAACAGTGTCATCTACAGATCCCCATAACAGTGTGTCATCTACAGATCCTCCATAACAGTGTGTCATCTACAGATCCCCCATAACAGTGTCATCTACAGATCCCCCATAACAGTGTCATCTACAGATCCCCCATAACAGTGTCATCTACAGATCCCCCATAACAGTGTCATCTACAGATCCCACATAACAGTGTCATCTACAGATCCCCCATAACAGTGTCATCTACACCTCCCCCATAGCAGTTTGTAATCTATAGAGCCCCATAACAGTGTGTCAACTACAGATTCCCATGAGAGTGTCATCTACAGATCCCCCATAACAGTGTCATTTACAGATCCTCCATAACAGTGTGTCATCTACAGATTCCCCTCATAACAGTGTCATCTACAGATCCCCATAACAGTGTGTCATCTACAGATCCCCCAAACAGTGTCATTTACAGATCCCCTATAGCAGTGTGTCATCTACAGAACCCCCATAACAGTGTGTTATCTACAGGTCCCCCATAACAGTGTCATCTACAGATCCCCCATAACAGTGTGCCATCTACAGATCCTCCATAACAGTGCATCATCTACAGATCCCCCATAACAGTGTCATTTACATATCCTCCATAACAGTGTGTAATCTACAGATCCCCCCCATAACAGTGTCATCTACAGATCCCCATAACAGTGTGTCATCTACAGATCCCCCAAACAGTGTCATTTACAGATCCCCTATAGCAGTGTGTCATCTACAGAACCCCCATAACAGTGTGTCATCTACAGAACCCCCATAACAGTGTGTTATCTACAGGTCCCCCATAATAGTGTCATCTACAGATCCCCCATAACATTGTGTCATCTACAGATCCTCCATAACAGTGCGTCATCTACAAATCCCCCATAACAGTGTCATCTACAGATCCCCCATAACAGTGTGTGATCTACAGATCCCACATAACAGTGTCATCTACAGATCCCCCATAACAGTGTCATCTACAGATCCCCCATAGCAGTGTGTCATCTATAGAGCCCCATAACAGTGTCATCTACAGATCCCCCATAACAGTGTCATCTACAGATCCCCCATAACAATGTGTCATCTACAGATCACCCATATCAGTTTAATCTACAGTTCCTCCATAAGAGTGTCATCTACAGATCCCCCATAACAGTGTGTCATCTACAGATCCCCATAACAGTGTGTCATCTACAGATCCCCAATAACAGTGTCATCTACAGATCCCCATAACAGTGTCATCTACAGTTCCCCCATAACAGTGTGTCATCTACAGATCCCCATAACAGTGTCATCTACAAATCCTCCATAACAGTGTCATCTACAGATCCCGCATAACAGTGTCATCTACAGATCCTCCATAACAGTGTGTCATCTACAGATCCCCCATAACAGTGTCATCTACAGATCCTCCATAACAGTGTGTTATCTACAGATCCCCCATAACAGTGTGTCATCTATAGATCCCCATAACAGTGTCATCTACAGATCCCCCATAACAGTGTGTCATCTACAGATCCCCATAACAGTGTTATCTACAGATCCCCCATAACAGTGTGTCATCTACAGATCCCCCATAACAGTGTGTCATCTACAGATCCCACATAACAGTGTCATCTACAGATCTCCATAACTGTGTCATCTACAGATCCCCATAACAGTGTGTCATCTACAGATCCCCATAACAGTGTTATCTATAGATCCCCCATAACAGTGTCATCTACAGATCCCAATAACAGTTTCATTTATAGATCCCCATAATAGTGTCATCTACAGATCCCCTACAACAAATCTACAACATCATATGACCAGGTAATGAAGTTTCCCATCAGCTGACTGTTATAGTGCCGCACCCATCACTATACTGATAGAGGAACAATGACAGGCTCTCAGGTCACAGACGGAATGAGCGGGAGGACATCATCAGAATTCTGCACTGTCACTGGTGATATTATTAAAAGATGGAATGAGAGTGACTTGTATTTCTAAACACTAAAGGTAAAAACTATAACTACTATAATACCGCCCCCTATGTACAAGAATATACATACTATAATACTGCTCCTATATACAAGTATAAAACTACTATAATACTGCTCCTATATACAAGAATATACATACTATAATACTGCTCCTATATACAAGAATATAACTACTATAATACTGCTCCTATATACAAGAATATAACTACTATAATACTGCTCCTATATACAAGAATATAACTACTATAATACTGCCTCCTATATACAAGAATATAACTACTATAATACTGCCTCCTATATACAAGTATAAAACTACTATAATACTGTCTCCTATATACAAGAATATAACTACTATAATACTGCTCCTATATACAAGAATATAACTACTATAATACTGCTCCTATATACAAGAATATAACTACTATAATACTGCTCCTATATACAAGAATATAACTACTATAATACTGCTCCTATATACAAGAATATAACTACTATAATACTGCTCCTATATACAAGAATATAACTACTATAATACTGCTCCTATATACAAGAATATAACTGCTATAATACTGCTCCTATATACAAGAATATAACTACTATAATAATGCCCCCATATACAAGAATATACATACTATAATACTGTCCCTATATACAAGAATATAACTACTATAATACTGCTCCTATATACAAGAATATAACTGCTATAATACTGCTCCTATATACAAGAAGATAACTACTATAATACTGCTCCTATATGCAAGAATATAACTACTATAATACTGCTCCTATATACAAGAATATAACTACTATAATACTGCTCCTATATACAAGAATATAACTACTATAATACTGCTCCTATATACAAGAATATAACTACTATAATACTGCCCCCTATATACAAGAATATAACTACTATAATACTGCTCCTATATACAAGAATATAACTACTATAATACTGCTCCTATATACAAGAATATAACTACTATAATAATGCTCCTATATACAAGAATATAACTACTATAATACTGCTTCTATATACAAGAATATAACTACTATAATACTGCTCCTATATACAAGAATATAACTACTATAATACTGTTCCTATATACAACAATATAACTACTATAATACTGCTCCTATATACAAGAATATAACTACTATAATACTGCTCCTATATACAAGAATATAACTACTATAATACTGCTCCTATATACAAGAATATAACTACTATAATACTGCTCCCTATATACAAGAATATAACTACTATAATACTGCTCCTATATACAAGAATATAACTACTTTAATACTGCTCCTATATACAAGAATATAACTACTATAATACTGCTCCTATATACAACAATATAACTACTATAATACTGCTCGTATATACAAGAATATAACTACTATAATACTGTTCCTATATACAAGAATATAACTACTATAATACTGCTCCTATATACAAGAATATAACTACTATAATACTGCTCCTATATACAAGTATAAAACTACTATAATACTGCCCCTATATACAAGAATATAACTACTATAATACTGCTCCTATATACAAGAATATAACTACTATAATACTGCTCCTACATACAAGAATATAACTACTATAATACTGCCTCCTATATACAAGAATATAACTACTATAATAATGCTCCTATATACAAGAATATAACTACTATAATACTGCTCCTATATACAAGAATATAACTACTATAATACTGCTCCTATATACAAGAATATAACTACTATAATACTGCTCCTATATACAAGAATATAACTACTATAATACTGCCCCCTATATACAAGAATATAACTACTATAATACTGCTCCTATATACAAGAAAATAACTACTATAATACTGCTCCTATATATAAGAATATAACTACTATAATACTACACCTATATACAAGAATATAACTACTATAATACTGCCCCCTATATACAAGAATATAACTACTATAATACTGCTCCTGTATACAAGAATATAACTGCTATAATACTGCCCCCTATATACAAGAATATAACTACTATAATACTGCCCCCTATATACAAGAATATAACTACTATAATACTGCTCCTATATACAAGAATATAACTACTATAATACTGCTCCTGTATACAAGAATATAACTACTATAATACTGCTCCTATATACAAGAATATAACTACTATAATACTGTCTTCTATATACAAGAATATAACTACTATAATACTGCTCCTATATACAAGAATATAACTACTATAATACTGCTCCTATATACAAGAATATAACTACTATAAAACTGCCCCTATATACAAGAATATAACTACTATAATACTGCTCCTACATACAAGAATATAACTACTATAATACTGCTTCTATATACAAGAATATAACTGCTATAATACTGCTCCTATATACAAGAATATAACTACTATAATACTGTCTTCTATATACAAGAATATAACTACTATAATACTGCTCCTATCTACAAGAATATAACTAATATAATACTGTCTTCTATATACAAGAATATAACTACTATAATACTGCCTTCTATATACAAGAATATAACTACTATAATACTGCTCCTATATACAAGAATATAACTACTATAATACTGATCCCTATATACAAGAATATAACTACTATAATACTGCTTCTATATACAAGAATAACACAAAAAGAGAAACACAGCCGTACATCCACCATTTGTATTTTTATCTGATTGCTTCTCAGCATAATTTCAAAAACTAACAGGTTGTTATTATACATTTTGATCAAAAAGTACAAGTCCACTCGCCACGTCAAGGCCACCTCGTTAGAGTGGGTCCCTAACCTAACACTGGCGTAGCGCCCTCTATATACACAGCCCCCCCTCTATATACACAGCCCCCCCTCTATATACACAGCCCCCCCCTCTATATACACAGCCCCCCCCTATATACACAGCCCCCCTCTATATACAGAGCCCCCCTCTATATACACAGCCATTCCTCTATATACACAGCCCCCCTCTATATACACAGCCCCCCTCTATATCCACAGCCCCCCTCTATATCCACAGCCCCCCCTCTATATCCACAGCCCCCTCTATATACACAGCCCCCCTCTATATACAGAACCCCCCTCTATATACACAGCCATTCCTCAATATACACAGCCCCCCCTCTATATCCACAGCCCCCCTCTATATCCACAGCCCCCCTCTATATACACAGCCCCCCTCTATATACACAGCCTCCCCTCTATATACACAGCCCCCTCTATATCCACAGCCCCCCTATATATACACAGCCCCCCTCTATATCCACAGCCCTCCTCTCTATACACAGCCCCCCCTCTATATACACAGCCCCCCCTCTATATACACAGCCCCCCTCTATATACACAGCCTCCCCTCTATATACACAGCCCCCCTCTAATATCCACAGCCCCCCTATATATACACAGCCCCCCTCTATATCCACAGCCCCCCTCTATATACACAGCCCCCCCTCTATATACACAGCCCCCCTCTATATACACAGCCCCCCTCTATATCCACAGCCATTTCTCTGTCAAGGCTTCTACTCACCTCTTCATAAAAGCAAATTAGATTGGTGACAACTTCTATCCTTAGTAAACCCCTGCTGGTTATCACTTATAATACAATTATCCCCTATGTAATCCCTTATAAGTCCTTCAAACAATTTACCCACAATGCACATTAGACTTACCGTTCTATAATTGCCTGGCGAAGACCTAGAACCCTTCTTGAAGATTGGCATCACATTCGCCTTGCGCCAGTCCCTTGGCACAATACCAGACACCAGAGAATCTCTAAATATCATGAACAGGGGTACAGATATTACTGAACTTACCTCTCTAAGAACTCTTGGGTGTAGTCCATCCGGTCCTGGAGATTTGCTTACATTTACTTTACTTAACTTACCTTGTACCATCTCTACATTAAGCCAGTTCAATACATTACATGATGTGTTACCAGCACTGACCTGTACATGATGTGTTACCAGCACTGACCTGTACATGATGTGTTACCAGCACTGACCTGGCCAATGTCAGCTCCTTCTTCCCTAGTATATACAGAACTAAAGAACCCATTCAGTAGCTCCGCCTTCTCTTGATCGCCCGTGACAACCTCCCCATTATCATTATTAAGGGGTCCTACATGCTCTGTCCTTGTTTTTTTTGTATTTATATATCTAAAAAAATATTTAGGATTAGTTTTGCTTTCTTTGGCCACCTGTCTCTCATTTAGAATTTTTGCAGTTTTTATTACATTTTTACAGATTTTATTAAGCTCCTTGTACTGTTTAAATGTTATCGCTGACCCATCAGATTAAAATTTTTTGAAGGCTATTTTTTTGTTGTTTATTGCTCTTTTAACATCATGTGTCAGCCATGTAGGATTTAGTTTTAATGGTTTATATTTGTTCCCCTTTGGTATATATTTAGCTGTATAGTTATTTAGAGTTGATATAAATATTTCCCATTTCCCTTCTGTATCAGTATTTGAGAACACCTCCCCCCAGTCTATGTCCTGTAGTGCAGATCTCAGCCCAGGGAAATTTGCCTTTTTAAAGTTATATGTTTTTGCTTTCCCCGTCTGTCTTTGTTTTCTACGTTTTAAGTCAAAAGTAACTATATTGTGGTCGCTATTCCCAAGGTTTTCCCGCACAGTTACATTACCAACCAGCTCTGCGTTGTTGGAAATGATCAGATCCCACAAGGCATCACTTCTTGTTGGGTCCTCCACAAACTGGCCCAGAAAATTATCCTGCAATAAATTTAGGAATTTTCTCCCCTTTGTAGTTTTAGCCAACCCCGGACCCCAATCTATATCTGGATAGTTAAAATCTCCCATTATTACCACTGTACCTGCCCGGGCGGCCTCTCTATTTGTTTATACCTTCTATCTCTTCAGTGATATTAGGGGGTCTGTAGATTACACCAAATATAATTTTTTCAGTATTTCCCTCCTTTTGTAATTCTACCCACAGTGATTCCACCTCCTCAGAATCATCACACACTATGGCATCGTTCACACTGACTTTCATACCACTTCTTACATACAGACAGACTCCACCACCTTTTCTGTTCATTCTATCCTTGCAAAACAATGTAAACCCCTGCAGATTAACAGCCCAGTCATGCGAGGAGTCCAGCCATGTCTCAGTGACCCCAACTATATCACCAGCCATGTCTCAGTGACCCCAACTATATCACCAGCCATGTCTCAGTGACCCCAACTATATCACCAGCCATGTCTCAGTGACCCCAACTATATCACCAGCCATGTCTCAGTGACCCCAACTATATCAATATGTTCCTCCAGTATCAAGGCCTCCAGCTCCCCCATTTTATTTGCTCGGCTTCTGGCATTTGTGAACATACACTTTACATTTCCATTAAGTTTTACACATATAGTCTCACTAATAGGATTTTCAGAGTTATTGGGGTTAATGTTATTATTTGAGTTATAAGGGCTAATTGTACTATTTAAGTTATTGGGGCTAATGGGATTTTTTGAGTTATTGGGTCTAACGTTGTTATTTAAGTTATTGGGGCTAATGGGATTTTTTGAGTTATTGGGTCTAACGTTGTTATTTAAGTTATTGGGGCTAATGGGATTTTTTGAGTTAATGGGGCTTATTGTAGTTATTTAGTTATTGGGGCTAATGGAATTTTTTGAGTTAATGGGGCTTATTGTAGTTATTGAGTTATTGGGGCTAATGGAATTTTTTGAATTATTGGGATTACAATTTTTCGGGCTACATTTATTTTTACGGCTGGTTTGTAACCCATGGATCTCCTTATCCACTGCTCTTAACCTCCCCCCACAGGACTCCTCTCCACCCACCATTATGTCCTGACCCCTCTCTAACCTATCCATCCCACTGTCTGCTTTCTTTGCTTTATTATCCTCCCCCCACTCACCTAGTTTAAATACTCAGCCACCCCTTCCAGGATTCTCTCCCCCAGCACAGCGGACCTCCTTCCATTCAGGTGCAAATTTTCCGTAGAGTAGAGTTTGTACCCCAATAATGACAGGGTGATGATGAAGGGGGGGGTGATGACGAGGGTGATAATGAAGAGGGTGATAATGACAGGGTGATGATGACCAGGGGGGGTGATGACGGGGGGGGTGATGACGAGCGTTATAATGACAGGGTGATGATGATTGGGGGGTGATGACGGGGGGTGATGAAGAGAGTGATAATGACAGGGTGATGATGACGGGGGGGGGGGGGGGGGGGTAATGACGGGGGGGTGATGACGAGGGTGATAATGACAGGGTGATGATGACGGGGTGATGATGACGGGGGGGTGATGACGAGGGTGATAATGACAGGGTGATGATGAAGGGGGGGTGATGACGAGGGTGATAATGACAGGGTGATGATGACGGGGTTGTTAATGACAGGGTGATGATGACGGGGGGGTGGTGATGACGAGGGTGATGATAAAGGGGTTGTTAATGACGGGGGTCTGGATGATGACAGGGGGGATGACGAGGGTGATAATGACAGGGTGATGATGAAGGGGGTGATGACGGGGTGATGATGAAGGGGGGGTGATGATGGGGTGATGATGAAGGGGGGGTGATGACGGGGTGATGATGAAGGGGGGGTGATGACGAGGGTGATAATGACGGGGTTGTTAATGACGGGGTCTGGATGATGACAGGGGGGGGGTGATGTATTTCCCACCCTAAACACAGAAAAACCAGACAGAATTGCACTAAGGACGCACCCCCGATACCATATAGTACCATATAGGACGCACCCCCGATACCATATAGTACCATATAGGACGCACCCCCGATACCATATAGTACCATATAGGACGCACCCCCGATACCATATAGTACCATATAGGACGCACACCCAATACCATATAGTACCATATAGGATGCACACCCAATACCATATAGTACCATATAGGACGCACCCCCAATACCATATAGTACCATATAGGATGCACACCCGATACCATATAGTACCATATAGGACGCACACCCAATACCATATAGTACCATATAGGATGCACCCCCGATACCATATAGTACCATATAGGATGCACCCCCGATACCATATAGTACCATATAGGACGCACACTCAATACCATATAGTACCATAAAGGACGCACCCCCAATACCATATAGTACCATATAGGATGCACACCCAATACCATATAGTACCATATAGGACGCACACCCAATACCATATAGTACCATATAGGATGCACCCCCGATACCATATAGTACCATATAGGATGCACCCCCGATACCATATAGTACCATATAGGACGCACACCCAATACCATATAGTACCATATAGGACGCACACCCAATACCATATGGTACCATATAGGATGCACCCCCGATACCATATAGTACCATATAGGATGCACCCCCGATACCATATAGTACCATATAGGATGCACCCCCGATACCATATAGTACCATATAGGATGCACCCCCGATACCATATAGTACCATATAGGACGCACACCCAATACCATATGGTACCATATAGGAGGCACCCCCGATACCATATAGTACCATATAGGATGCACCCCCGATACCATATAGTACCATATAGGATGCACCCCCGATACCATATAGTACCATATAGGATGCACCCCCGATACCATATAGTACCATATAGGATGCACCCCCGATACCATATAGTACAAAACATTGGTAAACTTTATTCTAGCTGTGTAAGACAAAACAAGGGAAAACACCATTAAAAACACTTAAAAAGGCTGAAGGGATCCACACTACAGCATTGGGACCAATTGTGGTCCCCACAGGACAAGGGAAGTATGAGGGTCCCTCCTAACACTCCCCAGATATACAGGATAAATGTCCGTAACAAGACAGATGGTGGACGTCAGCAAACTGTGCGCTGGACCCAGGTACAAAGGGTTAAAGATGACACGATGCAATAAATAGCAATAAAACACAGTGGGCAATCCACAGACGGAGGGGAGGTATCCCAATCAGCCCATGTCCAGATGACACCCCACGCCTTCCGTCACAGACTTCCTCAGGGGGTGTCCTTTTTATATCTACCTCGTCCCATCACCGGTCCCATTTTAGAATCATGGGTAAAATCTGATATGGATCAGGATTGTGAAGCAGAATAATACATATGGATGGGAGGAATAATATATAATAATACAAATCTACCCGGAGCAGTGAAACTATAGACAATACAGATAAGGGGGCGTCACAGCGGCTATTAACCCTTTAGACGCGCCATTTAAAAGTTGAATACCGCATCTAAAGTGAAAGTGAAACCATGCCGGTTAGCTCAGTGGGCTGTTCGGGATCGCCGCAGCAAAATCGCGGCATCCCAAACAGCTTACATGACAGCCGGAGGATCCCTACCTGCCTCCTGGTGTCCGATCACCGAATGACTGCTCAGTGTCTGAGATCCAGGCATGAGCAGTCAAGCGGCAGAATCATCGATCAGTGGTTTCTTATGAGAAACCACTGATCAATGTAAAAGATCAGTGTGTGCAGTGTTATAGGTCCCTATGGGATAATGAGGATCAGTATAAGAGATCAGTGTGTGCAGTGTTATAGCCCCATATGGGATAACAATGATCAGTATAAGCGATCAGTGTGTGCAGTGTTATGGCCCCATATGGGATAACGAGGATCAGTATAAGAGATCAGTGTGTGCAGTGTTATAGCCCCATATGGGATAACAATGATCAGTATAAGCGATCAGTGTGTGCAGTGTTATGGCCCCATATGGAATAACAATGATCGGTATAAGAGATCAGTGCGTGCAGTGTTATAGTCTCCTATGGGATAACAATGATCAGTATAAGAGGTTAGTGTGTGCAGTTTTATAGTCTCCTATGGGATAACAATGATCAGTATAAGAGATCAGTGTGTGCAGTGTTATGGCCCCATATGGGATAACAATGATCGGTATAAGAGGTCAGTGTGTGCAGTGTTATAGTCTCCTATGGGATAACAATGATCAGTATAAGAGATCAGTGTGTGCAGTGTTATAGTCTCCTATGGGATAACAATGATCAGTATAAAAGGTTAGTGTGTGCAGTTTTATAGTCTCCTATGGGATAACAATGATCAGTATAAGAGATCAGTGTGTGCAGTGTTGTAGCCCCATATGGGATAACAATGATCAGCATTAGAGATCAGTGTGTGCAGTGTTATATCCCCCTATGGGATAACAATGATGAGTATAAGAGATCAGTGTGTGCAGTGTTATAGTCTCTTATGGGATAACAATGATCAGTATAAGAGATTAGTGTGTGCAGTGTTATGGTCTCCTATGGGATAACAATGATCAGTATAAGAGATCAGTGTGTGCAGTGTTATAGGTCCCAATGGGATAACAATGATCAGTATAAGAGATCAGTGTGTGCAGTGGTATAGTCTCCTATGGGATAACAATGATCAGTATAAGAGATCAGTGTGTGCAGTGTTATAGGTCCCAATGGGATAACAATGATCAGTATAAGAGATCAGTGTGTGCAGTGTTATAGGTCCCTATGGGATAACAATGATCAGTATAAGTGTCACGATGCCGGCTGGCAGGAGGTGGATCCTCTGTGCCAGAGAGGGATTGGCGTGGACCGTGCTAGTGGACCGGTTCTAAGTCACTACTGGTGTTCACCAGAGCCCGCCGCAAAGCGGGATGGTCTTACTGCGGCGGTAGTGACCAGGTCGTATCCACTAGCAACGGCTCAACCTCTCTGACTGCTGAAGATAGGCGCGGTACAAGGGAGTAGACTGAAGCAAGGTCGGACGTAGCAGAAGGTCGGGGCAGGCAGCAAGAATCGTAGTCAATAAGGCAATAGCAGGAGGTCAAGTACACAGTATGGACAAACACAGTAACGCTTTCACTAGGCTCTAAGGCAACAAGATCCGGCAGGGGAGTGCAGGGGCAGTGATCAGATATAGCCAGGGAGCAGGTGGAAGCCAATTAAGCTAATTGGGCCAGGCACCAATCATTGGTGCACTGGCCCTTTAAGTCTCAGGGAGCTGGCGCGCGCGCGCCCTAGAGAGCGGAGCCGCGCGCGCCAGCACATGACAGCAGGGGACCGGGACGGGTAAGTGACCTGGGATGCGATTCGCGAGCGGGCGCGTCCCGCTGTGCGAATCGCATCCCCGACGGCCATGACAGTGCAGCGCTCCCGGTCAGCGGGACCGACCGGGGCGCTGCGGAGAGAGAGACGCCGTAAGCGCTCCGGGGAGGACCCGGAGCGCTAGGCGTAACAGTACCCCCCCCCTTAGGTCCCCCCTTCTCTTTGTCCGGTAACTGCCTCCCCTGGGATGAGGACACCGGGAAAGAATGGAGGGTTTCCTCAACGGCAGACAGTACAGCAGGAGTGGGAATGGGGAGGGAGGGCAGAGGGCGAGGCCTGGCACGGGGCAGTGTGACACCAGGACGGGGGCCATGAGGAGGCACCGAGGCTTGCCTGACTGGACTGGGAGGGGGGGAGAGGCACTTCTTATGGCAGGCAGAGTCCATAAAGACCTTAGGGAGACCGGTTACAGGGGGAACCACAGGGTCACGGCAGGGAGTACTGGGAACCGGTTTAAGGCAGTCCTTGAAACAAGAGGTACCCCAGCTCTTGATCTCCCCTGTGGACCAATCCAGGGTTGGGGAATGGTGTTGAAGCCAGGGTAGTCCAAGGAGAATTTCGGAAGTGCAATTGGAGAGGACCAAAAACTCAATTTTTTGTGATGAGGTCCGATGCACATTAGGAGGGGCTCCGTGCGGTAACGCACGGTGCAATCCAACCTGACTCCGTTGACCGCGGAAATGTAGAGTGGCTTGACGAGACGGGTCACCGGGATGCGGAATTTATTCACCAAGGAATCCAGAATAAAGTTCCCAGAGGCACCGGAGTCCAAGCAGGCCACGGCTGAGAGGGAAGAGTTGGCTGAAGGAGAAATCCGTACGGGCACCGTGAGACGTGGAGAAGCCGACTTAGCATCAAGAGACGCCACACCCACGAGAGCTGGGTGCGTGCGTTTCCCAGACGTGGAGGACGGATAGGGCAATCCACCAAGAAATGCTCGGTACTGGCACAGTACAGACAAAGATTCTCTTCCCTACGGCGATTCCTCTCTTCCTGGGTCAGGCGAGACCGATCCACTTGCATGGCCTCATCGGCGGGAGGCCTAGACGCAGATTGCAATGGAGACTGTGGGAGAGGTGTCCAGAGATCTAAGTCTTTTTCCTGGCGGAGCTCTTGATGCCTCTCAGAAAAACGCATGTCAATGCGAGTGGCTAGATGAATGAGTTCATGCAGGTTAGCAGGAGTTTCTCGTGCGGCCAGAACATCTTTAATGTTGCTGGATAGGCCTTTTTAAAGGTCGCGCAGAGGGCCTCATTATTCCAGGATAGTTCTGAAGCAAGAGTACGGAATTGTACGGCGTACTCGCCAACGGAAGAATTACCCTGGACCAGGTTCAGCAGGGCAGTCTCAGCAGAAGAGGCTCGGGCAGGTTCCTCAAAGACACTTCGAATTTCCGAGAAGAAGGAGTGTACAGAGGCAGTGACGGGGTCATTGCGGTCCCAGAGCGGCGTGGCCCAAGACAGAGCTTTCCCAGACAGAAGGCTGACTACGAAAGCCACCTTAGACCTTTCAGTAGGAAACTGATCCGACATCATCTCCAAGTGCAGGGAACATTGTGAAAGAAAGCCACGGCAAAACTTAGAGTCCCCATCAAATTTGTCCGGCAGGGACAAGCGGAGGCTAGGAGTGGCCACTCGCTGCGGAAGAGGTGCAGGAGCTGGCGGAGGAGATGGTTGTTGCTGCTGTAGCTGAGACTGAAATTGCTGTAGCTGTGACTGGAGTTGCTGTGTCATGGTGGTCAAGTACGACAGCTGGTGATCTTGTTGGGCGATCTGTCGGGCTTGCTGGGCGACCAGTGTAGTGAGGTCGGCGACAACTGGCAGAGGAACTTCAGCGGGATCCATGGCCGGATCTACTGTCACGATGCCGGCTGGCAGGTAGTGGATCCTCTGTGCCAGAGAGGGATTGGCGTGGACCGTGCTAGTGGACCGGTTCTAAGTCACTACTGGTGTTCACCAGAGCCCGCCGCAAAGCGGGATGGTCTTCCTGCGGCGGTAGTGACCAGGTCGTATCCACTAGCAACGGCTCAACCTCTCTGACTGCTGAAGATAGGCGCGGTACAAGGGAGTAGACTGAAGCAAGGTCGGACGTAGCAGAAGGTCGGGGCAGGCAGCAAGAATCGTAGTCAATAAGGCAAGCAGGAGGTCAAGTACACAGTATGGACAAACACAGTAACGCTTTCACTAGGCTCTAAGGCAACAAGATCCGGCAGGGGAGTGCAGGGGCAGTGATCAGATATAGTCTGGGAGCAGGTGGAAGCCAATTAAGCTAATTGGGCCAGGCACCAATCATTGGTGCACTGGCCCTTTAAGTCTCAGGGAGCTGGCGCGCGCGCGCCCTAGAGAGCGGAGCCGCGCGCGCCAGCACATGACAGCAGGGGACCGGGACGGGTAAGTGACCTGGGATGCGATTCGCGAGCGGGCGCGTCCCGCTGTGCGAATCGCATCCCCGACGGCCATGACAGTGCAGCGCTCCCGGTCAGCGGGACCGACCGGGGCGCTGCGGAGAGAGAGACGCCGTAAGCGCTCCGGGGAGGAGCGGGGACCCGGAGCGCTAGGCGTAACAATAAGAGATCAGTGTGTGCAGTGGTATAGCCTCCTATGGGATAACAATGATCAGTATAAGAGATCAGTGTGTGCAGTGTTACAGGTCCCTATGGAAGCTATAACATTGCAAAAAAAAAAAAGTGAAAAAAGTGAATAAAGATAATTTAACCCCTTCCCTAATAAAATGATAAAAATATATAATTAATTAAACCGTCCAAAATAGTGCATTTTTGGTCACTTTTTATATCATGAAAAAATGAATAAAAAGCGATCAATAAGTCCGATCAATACAAAAATTGTACCGCTAAAAACTTCAGATCACGGCGCAAAAAATGAGCCCTCATACCGCCCGTACACGGAAAGATAAAAAAAGTTATAGGGGTCAGAAGATGACAATTTTAAACGTATACATTTTCCTGCATGTAGTTATGATTTTTTTCCAGAAGTGCGACAATATCCAATCTATATAAGTAGGGGATCATTTTAACCGTATGGACCTACAGAATAATGATAAGGTGTAATTTTTACTGAAAAATGTACTACGTAGAAACGGAAGCCCCCAAAAGTTACAAAATGACTTTTTTTTATTACAGTTTGTCTCACAATGATTTTTTTTCCGTTTCGCCGTAGATTTTTGGGTAAAATGACTGATGTCTCTGCAAAGTAGAATTGGTGGCGCAAAAAATAAGCATCATATGGATTTTTAGGTGCAAAATTGAAAGAGTTATGATTTTTTTAAAGGTAAGGCGGAAAAAACGAAAATGCAAAAACGGAAAAACCCCGGGTCCTTAAGGGGTTAAAGGGTAAAACTATTTTTGTCTGCTGATCAATCTGTACATTTGAAATTGAGCGAGGTGCAAAAAAAGGAAGATCTTTCCAATTCGTTAACCTGTTTTAAAGATTTTTCGACATTATCTCTAGGGTAGTCTTTTTCAAGAAGTTGTGAGGTTAAAGGGGTACTCCGCCCCTAGACATCTTATCCCCCTATCCAAAGGTTAGGGGATAAGATGTCAGATCGCGGGGGTCCCCCGGGATCTTGGCTGCAGCACCCACCTCAATGGCTTCCGGCAAGGGTGGAGGCTTTGGATCCCGACCACGCGAGCGAGAGAGCGTGACGTCACGACTCCGCCCCCATGTGACGTCACACCCCGCCCCTCAATGCAAGTCTATGGGAGGGGGAGTGGCGGCCGTCATGCCCCCTCCCATAGGCTTGCATTGAGGGGGCGGAGCGTGACATCACACGGGGGCGGAGTCGTGACGTCACAACGCTGCGGCCCCGTGATCGACAGTAATCTGACCCGGAGCGAACACCATATGCACCATATTGTATACGGTTGTCTACGTTTTTCCAACCACACGGTTTTTTACTTTTTTTTTTCTGGACAGAAACCGTGGCCTACCACGGTTTTTTGTCCGGGTGAAAAACCGCATTAACCCGTATACGTTTTTTTTTTTTTAACGTGGGAGCCAATGGGAACCGTACAGACCCGTACGTGCGTTCGGTTCCATCCAGTTTTCACCATACGGTTTTTTACTTTGCACAGTTTTTTTTCTTTAAAGTGAAACTTTATTCATAATGAAGTGAAAAGTTCAAAACGTATACGTTTTTTTTCTTAAAAAACCCATGCAACCGGACATCATTTTTCAAACCGTATACGGACTTCAACCGTATACGGATAAAACTTTGTCCACACATTTTGATACAGTTTAGTCAGGTTTTGAGGAATCCGGTTTTTTTTAAATCAAAAACCTGATAAAAAACTGTATTGCAAAAACATGGTGTGAACCTACCCTAACTATTATACGGTAATAATACATTTTGTATTGAACCGCACGTCCATCACACACACTACTTCTTGGGTGAGACACTGAGGACTGTTGCCTATTTTTCTATTGTCACAATTAGTGATGAGCGGCAGGGGCCATATTCGAATTCGCGATATTTCGCGAATATATGGAGGAATATTCGTCGTATATATTCGTGAAATTCACATATTCGTTATATTCGATTTTTTTGCGCATATGTGAAAATAAATGGACACATGTGAAAATATATGTGCATATTCGCGAATATTGAGCCCTCCCTTCTTTAACCCCTTAAGGACCAAGACCATTTTCACCTTAAGGACCAGGCCAATTTTATCTTTGCGTTTTCGTTTTTTTCCTCCTCGCCTTCTAAAATCCATAACTCCTTTATATTTCCATCTACAGACCCATATAAGGGCTTGTTTTTTGCGTGACCAATTTTACTTTGTAATGAAACCTCTCATTTTACCATAAAATGTACGGCGAACCCAGGGAGGAAATTTAAAGGAACACCACAATTTTGCGCATTTTGGAGGGTTTTGTTTTCACACTTTACAATTTAGGGTAAAAATAACATGTATTCTTTATTCTGTGGGTCAATATGATTAAAATGATACCTGTGGCTAGATACTTCTATATTTTTGTACCGCTTAAAAAAAATCGAAAACTTTTTGTACAAAATCGGTAATCTAAAATTGCCATATTTTGACCACCTATAACTTTTTCAATTTTCCGTATATAGGGCGGTATGAGGGCTCATTTTTTGTGCCGTCATCTGTACTTTTTATCGATACCACATTTGCATGTATAAAACTTTTAGATTATTTTTTATGAATTTTTTTTTAATAAAATGTGACAAAAAAGCTGCATTTTTGGACTTTTGAAATTTTTTACGTTTACGACATTAACTGTACAGGATAATTAACATTATATTTTGATAGTACGGACATTTACGCACGCGGCGATACCAAATATGTTTATTAAAAAAAAATTACACATTTTGGGGGTAAAATGGGAAAAACGGACAATTTTCATTTTTAATGGGGGAGTGGATTTTTCACTTTTTTTTCACTTTTTATTTTTACATTTTTCAACTTTTCTTTTACACTTTTTATGTCCCCATACGGGACTATCTATAGCAATCCTTTGATTGCTAATACTGTGCAGTGCTATGCATAGGACACAGCACTGATCAGTATTATCGGTTGCTCGATCTCAGACCAGAGCAGAAGACCCCAGGAGACGGCCTGAGCCAGGTGAGGGGACCTCCTGCTGTCATGCTGGTAGATCGGATCAGTGTGGCAGCGCTGCGGGCGATCCGATCATCCATTCAAAGTACTCCACTGCCGCAGAGGCCGTGATCTGTATTGATCACGGCATCTGAGGGGTTAATGGCGGACAGCTGCGCGATCGCGGATGTCGGCCATTACCAGTGGGTCCCTGACTGCTGATAGCAGCCAGGACCTGCCATGTATGACGCGAGCACCGTTCCGATGCTTGCGGTCATACACAGGACGTACATTTACGTCCGTGGTCGTTAAGGGGTTAATGGTATAGGGAACTTATGGGCTAGTGCAGTGGTCTCCAACCTGCGGACCTCCAGATGTTGCAAAACTACAACTTCCAGCATGCCCGGACAGCCGTTGGCTGTCCGTGCATGCTGGGAGTTGTAGTTTTGCAACATCTGGAGGTCCGGAGGTTAGAGACCACTGCACTAGCCCATTAGTTCCCTATACAATTAAAGGGGTATTCCAGGCAAAAACTTTTTTTTATATATATATCAACTGGCTCCGGAAAGTTATACAGATTTGTAAATTACTTCTATTAAAAAATCTTAATCCTTCCAATAGTTATTAGCTTCTGTAGTTTTCTGTCTAACTGCTCAATGATGATGTCACGTCCCGGGAGCTGTGCATGATGGGAAAATATCCCCATAGGAACTGCACAGCTCCCGGGATGTGAGTCATCAGAGAGCAGTTAGACAGAAAACAACAACTCAACTTCAGAAGCTAATAACTATTGGAAGGATTAAGATTTTCTAATAGACGTAATTTACAAATCTGTTTAACTTTCCGGAGCCAGTTGATATATAAAAAAAAGTTTTTGCCTGGAATACCCCTTTAAGGAAGGGGGGGGGGGGGGGGGCTCAATATTCGTGAATATGCGCATATGCGAAGAGCAGAGAGGGATGCAGTGATCATTGTGATGTGTACTGTGAACAAAGAAAAAATAAGAATATTTGTAATTGCTAATATATAGTGCTGTATTCGCAATATTCAAGAATTTGCAAATATGCAATATTCGCGATTAAAATTCGACTCTCGAATATTCGTGATCAACACTGGTCACAATCCCATTTCTCTCTGGGTGAGAGGATCACAGTTAACCCCTTGCTCTTCTGTTGTGAGCTCCACATTTTTTATATCGATTCTCAGTTTTGCCATGGAATGTTTTACATGACTCAGCTGGACTAAGGCTGCTTTATTGGCTGACACACGCGCCCCCGCCCCCTGCCATTGGTTCTTGGTGGTGGGGGGGGGGGGGGGTACGCGTGTCACGTGACAACCTATACTGTGTGTAACACTGTTCTCTTGGCCGCTCATAACAGACAGTGCCCACCAACTGCATTACGCTACACAGGCGTCTGTCATAAAAATGTACATGACAGGTCATTAAAGGGTTAATACTGAATTTATAAAATAGCAGGTGTTATTTTATCCTGGATATTCAGCAAAGAGTTTATATAAATATGAAAGAAGTGAAATTCACAGTGAAGGCTCAAAATGCTTCTATTTACTTGGCTCCAAATATTTATATAGCAATCAGTGATACATTGTTTCCATTGTTGTTGTTATTACTATCAGTGATACATTCTTTCCATTATTATTATTATTATTATTATTACAATCAGTGATATATTGTTTCCATTGTTGTTGTTGTTGTTATTACAATCAGTGATACATTGTTTCCATTGTTGTTGTTATTATTATTATTATTATTATTACAATCAGTGATATATTGTTTCCATTGTTGTTGTTGTTGTTATTACAATCAGTGATACATTGTTTCCATTGTTGTTGTTGTTGTTACAATCAGTGATACATTGTTTCCATTATTATTATTATTATTGTTGTTGTTGTTATTATTATTACAATCAGTGATACATTGTTTCCATTGTTGTTGTTGTTGTTGTTACAATCAGTGATAAATTCTTTCCATTATTATTATTATTATTGTTGTTGTTGGTATTACAATCAGTGATACATTGTTTCCATTGTTGTTGTTGTTATTATTACAATCAGTGATACATTGTTTCCATTGTTGTTGTTGTTGTTGTTGTTGTTACAATCAGTGATACATTGTTTCCATTATTATTATTATTATTATTATTGTTGTTGTTGGTATTACAATCAGTGATACATTGTTTCCATTGTTGTTGTTGTGATTACAATCAGTGATACATTGTTTCCATTGTTGTTGTTATTATTATTATTACAATCAGTGATACATTGTTTCCGTTGTTGTTGTTATTACAATCAGTGATACATTGTTTCCATTGTTGTTGTTGTTGTTATTATTACAATCAGTGATACATTGTTTCCATTGTTGTTGCTGTTGTTGTTGTTACAATCAGTGATACATTGTTTCCATTATTATTATTATTATTATTGTTGTTATTATTACAATCAGTGATACATTGTTTCCATTGTTGTTGTTGTTGTTGTTGTTGTTGTTACAATCAGTGATACATTCTTTCCATTATTATTATTATTATTATTATTATTATTATTATTATTATTATTATTGTTGTTGTTGGTATTACAATCAGTGATACATTGTTTCCATTGTTGTTGTTGTTGTTACAATCAGTGATACATTCTTTCCATTATTATTATTATTATTGTTGTTGTTGTTGGTATTACAATCAGTGATACATTGTTTCCATTGTTGTTGTTGTTATTACAATCAGTGATACATTGTTTCCATTGTTGTTGTTATTATTACAATCAGTGATACATTGTTTCCGTTGTTGTTGTTATTACAATCAGTGATACATTGTTTCCATTGTTGTTGTTGTTATTATTACAATCAGTGATACATTGTTTCCATTGTTGTTGCTGCTGTTGTTGTTGTTGTTACAATCAGTGATACATTGTTTCCATTGTTGTTGTTGTTGTTGTTATTACAATCAGTGATACATTGTTTCCATTGTTGTTGTTGTTACTACAATCAGTGATACATTGTTTCCATTGTTGTTGTTGTTGTTGTTGTTGTTGTTACAATCAGTGATACATTGTTTCCATTGTTGTTGTTGTTGTTGTTGTTACAATCAGTGATACATTGTTTCCGTTGTTGTTGTTGTTATTACAATCAGTGATATATTGTTTCCATTGATGTTGTTGTTGTTATTACAATCAGTGATACATTGTTTCCATTGTTGTTGTTGTTGTTGTTGTTGTTGTTGTTACAATCAGTGATACATTGTTTCCATTGTTGTTGTTGTTGTTATTATTATTATTACAATCAGTGATATATTGTTTCCATTGTTGTTGTTGTTGTTATTACAATCAGTGATACATTGTTTCCATTGTTGTTGTTGTTGTTGTTACAATCAGTGATAAATTCTTTCCATTATTATTATTATTATTATTATTGTTGTTGTTGGTATTACAATCAGTGATACATTGTTTCCATTGTTGTTGTTGTTATTATTACAATCAGTGATACATTGTTTCCATTGTTGTTGTTGTTGTTGTTACAATCAGTGATACATTGTTTCCATTATTATTATTATTATTATTATTATTGTTGTTGTTGTTGGTATTACAATCAGTGATACATTGTTTCCATTGTTGTTGTTGTTATTACAATCAGTGATACATTGTTTCCATTGTTGTTGTTATTATTATTATTACAATCAGTGATACATTGTTTCCATTGTTGTTGTTGTTGTTGTTATTATTACAATCAGTGATACATTGTTTCCATTGTTGTTGCTGTTGTTGTTACAATCAGTGATACATTGTTTCCATTATTATTATTATTATTATTGTTGTTATTATTACAATCAGTGATACATTGTTTCCATTGTTGTTGTTGTTGTTGTTGTTACAATCAGTGATACATTCTTTCCATTATTATTATTATTATTATTATTATTATTATTGTTGTTGTTGGTATTACAATCAGTGATACATTGTTTCCATTGTTGTTGTTGTTGTTACAATCAGTGATACATTCTTTCCATTATTATTATTATTATTGTTGTTGTTGTTGGTATTACAATCAGTGATACATTGTTTCCATTGTTGTTGTTGTTATTACAATCAGTGATACATTGTTTCCATTGTTGTTGTTGTTATTATTACAATCAGTGATACATTGTTTCCGTTGTTGTTGTTATTACAATCAGTGATACATTGTTTCCATTGTTGTTGTTGTTATTATTACAATCAGTGATACATTGTTTCCATTGTTGTTGCTGCTGTTGTTGTTGTTGTTACAATCAGTGATACATTGTTTCCATTGTTGTTGTTGTTGTTGTTATTACAATCAGTGATACATTGTTTCCATTGTTGTTGTTGTTGTTGTTACTACAATCAGTGATACATTGTTTCCATTGTTGTTGTTGTTGTTGTTGTTGTTACAATCAGTGATACATTGTTTCCATTGTTGTTGTTGTTGTTGTTGTTGTTGTTACAATCAGTGATACATTGTTTCCGTTGTTGTTGTTGTTATTACAATCAGTGATATATTGTTTCCATTGATGTTGTTGTTGTTATTACAATCAGTGATACATTGTTTCCATTGTTGTTGTTGTTGTTGTTGTTGTTACAATCAGTGATACATTGTTTCCATTGTTGTTGTTGTTGTTGTTATTACAATCAGTGATACATTGTTTCCATTGATGTTGTTGTTGTTATTACAATCAGTGATACATTGTTTCCATTGTTGTTGTTGTTGTTGTTGTTGTTACAATCAGTGATACATTCTTTCCATTATTATTATTATTATTATTATTATTATTATTATCATTGTTGTTGTTGGTATTACAATCAGTGATACATTGTTTCCATTGATGTTGTTGTTGTTATTACAATCAGTGATACATTGTTTCCATTGTTGTTGTTGTTGTTGTTGTTACAATCAGTGATACATTCTTTCCATTATTATTATTATTATTATTATTATTATTATTATTATTATTATTGTTGTTGTTGTTGGTATTACAATCAGTGATACATTGTTTCCATTGTTGTTGTTGTTGTTACAATCAGTGATACATTGTTTCCGTTGTTGTTGTTGTTGTTGTTGTTACAATCAGTGATACATTGTTTCCATTGTTGTTGTTATTACAATCAGTGATACATTGTTTCCATTGTTGTTGTTATTACAATCAGTGATACATTGTTTCCATTGTTGTTGTTATTACAATCAGTGATACATTGTTTCCATTGTTGTTGTTATTACAATCAGTGATACATTGTTTCCATTGTTGTTGTTGTTGTTGTTTCCATTGTTGTTGTTGTTACAATCAGTGATACATTGTTTCCATTGTTGTTGTTGTTGTTATTACAATCAGTGATACATTGTTTCCATTGTTGTTGTTGTTGTTGTTACAATCAGTGATACATTGTTGTTGTTGTTGTTATTACAATCAGTGATACATTGTTTCCATTGTTGTTGTTGTTGTTGTTGTTGTTGTTACAATCAGTGATACATTGTTTCCATTGTTGTTGTGGTTGTTATTACAATCAGTGATACATTGTTTCCATTGATGTTGTTGTTGTTATTATTACAATCAGTGATACATTGTTTCCATTGATGTTGTTGTTGTTATTACAATCAGTGATACATTGTTTCCATTGTTGTTGTTGTTGTTGTTGTTGTTGTTATTACAATCAGTGATACATTGTTTCCATTGATGTTGTTGTTGCTATTACAATCAGTGATACATTGTTTCCATTGATGTTGTTGTTGTTATTACAATCAGTGATGCATTGTTTCCATTGTTTTTGTTGTTATTACAATCAGTGATACATTGTTTCCATTGATGTTCTTGTTGTTATTACAATCAGTGATGCATTGTTTCCATTGTTGTTGTTGTTATTACAATCAGTGATACATTGTTTCCATTGATGTTGTTGTTGTTATTACAATCAGTGATACATTGTTTCAGCTCCATCCCACAGGACTTTGGTGACACCTGGTGGCTGATATCAGTCACTTTCATTTATAACTATTTAGCCCATGAGACAAGTCTGTCATTTGGCTAAAAAGATACAAAGAATGAGTAATGTATTCAGACCCTGTGACCCTGCAATTCCTGAGGCGTAAAAGTAGGAAAGTCAGCAGCAGAAAATCTGCAGAAAAATATGAATGTGTGAACATAGCCTAACACAGGGTGCACAGTAACTTGTGCATGTTATGTATGTGCTCAGTCACTTCATGGTTTATGGTAGTAACACATACACTGCATTGTCCTCAGCTAATATCCCCAACACCCAGCGCGGATACTTTACACACTTGTCACCACTAGATGTCAGTGTTATCCACCTGTTTTCTTGTTGAAGTCTTTTATAATCTGTGATGTGTTCTTGCACATATTCCTACCACTTGTGTGTGAGATTGTTAGTGCCTTCACCCGCAGCAGACTTTGTCTCTTTGTCTCAAAGGTTTTGCTAACCGTCCCGATCCTTTAAATAGAACATTAGAAATTCACACACTTTTTATATTTTATTTTTAAAGGCGGAAAACCATCTGGAAAACCATTTCTGTGACAAAAAATTCCAACAGACAACACATTAAATATATGATCAGAGGAATATAAACATCTTCATTCTTCTTCTCTTCTTCCTCTATTGTTCTTCCTTCTCCTTTGTCATCCTCTTACACTTTATTGTTCTTCTTCTTGCATTTCTTTCTTCTATTGTTCTCCTTCTTGCTTTCTTCTCTTTCCTCCTCATCTTTTTTCTTTTTCCTTTGTCTTTCATCTTTCTTATTTATTCACCTTCTGTTTTCACCATAATTCTTCACTTTTGTTCTTCCTTAATCTTTCTTGTCATTCTCCTTTATTGTTTCTATTTCTCCATTGTACTTCTTCCTCCATTATTTTTCTTCCTCCTTCCTCTTCTTTTCTAGTCCTTTCTCCTCCATTGTTCTCCTTTCTCCTCCATTGTTCTCCTTTATACTTTATTGTTCTCCTTTATATTTCCTTGTTTTTCTTTACACTTCACTGTTCTCCTTTCTCCTTCACTGTTTTCTTTTATTCTTTATTGTTCTCATTTCTCCTTCATTGTTCTAATTTCTTCTTCATTGTTCTCATTTATACTTTATTGTTCTCCTTTCTTCTTCATTGCTCTTCTTTCTCCTTCATTGTTCTTATTTATACTTTATTGTTCTTCTTTCTCCTTCATTGTTCTCCTTTCTCCTTCATTGCTTTCTTTTATTCTTTATTGTTCTCCTTTCTTATTTGTTCTTCTTTATCCTTCATTGTTCTCCTTTCTCCTTTATTGCTCTTCTTTCTCCTTCATTGTTCTCCTTTATATTTTATTGTCTTTCTTTCTCCTTCATTGTTCTCCTTTATAATTTATTGTCTTTCTTTCTCCTTCATTGTTCTCCTTTCTCCTCTATTATTCTTCTTTCTCCTCCATTGTTCTTCTTTCTCCTTTATTGTTCTTCTTTATACTCTATTATTCTTCTTTCTCCTTTATTGTTCTTCTTTATACTCTATTATTCTCCTTTCTCCTCCATTGTTCTTCTTTCTCCTCCGTTGTTCTTCTTTCTCCTTTATTGTTCTTCTTTCTCCTCCATTGTTCTCCTTTCTCTTCCATTGTTCTCTTTTATACCTTATTGTTCTTCTTTCTCCTTCATTGTTGTTCATGTGTTTTCATTCTTTTTCCTCCTTTCTTATTTGTTCCTCTTCTCGTTCTTTTCTCATACATGGGATCAGTCCGGCTCCAGCACTACCTATTCCCCTATCCTTTGAGTTCTGCCATTCTCCCGTATGTAGATTCTCCCTCTGCTGATCATATCTGTGTAATTTTCCATAATCCTCTTCCATTATCCAAGTTGTGTTGTATTTTTCCTTCTACAGAATGTGGAAAGCCTCAGATATCCAATCGGATCATGGGAGGGACTAGTGCGCAGGCCGGTCAGTGGCCGTGGCAAGTCAGCTTACGGTTGAATGGACGTCACTTTTGTGGTGGATCTCTGATCAGTAACACGTGGGTGGTGTCGGCCGCTCACTGTATAACAAGGTTAGAGGGTTCTTCTATATTGTCTTATTGCTCTTCTATAAGGAGATGGTGGTGGCGTCTTCTTCTAATTGTATCATCTCTCTTATTGCAGCAGCGTCACCACCTCCTCGCTCACCGTCCATCTTGGTACCTACCAAATCTCTGTGCCAAATTCTCAAGAAATCTCTGTTAATGTGAAGAGTTTTATTAAGAATCCGAATTATGTGAACGCAGGATCAATGGGGGACATCAGCCTCATCCAATTGGTGGACAACGTGACCTTCACCTCTTACATCCTCCCCGTCTGCCTCCCTACAGCCAACGTAGTCTTCCCTATGGGCCTCATGTGTTGGGTCACCGGCTGGGGAAACACTAAGTATGGCGGTAGGTATTGGTATCACTCACAGATTTTTGTCCTCCATGAGGGTCTTCTGCTGCTTTACTTTCTGTCCAGAAGCTCAGCAAAAATCCGATTCGCCATTGCTTTAACCCAGTGGTTTCAAAATGTGGCCCTCAAGATGTTGCAAAACTTTAACTCCTAGCATGCCCGGACAGCCAACGGCTGTCTGGGCATGCTGGGAGTTGAAGTTTTGCAACATTTCGAGGGCCACAGTTTGAGACCACTGCTAACCCAACCACCATGAGCTGTCTATACAAAGCTTCACTAGGATATATATAAAATATAAATATAAAATAGCCATCTTATTTACCAAATGGTGGAAGAACTATGGCGCACCGATGACCCCTTCCTTCTCGCTAAGCTGTCTCGATGAGTCAAGATGTTGTGTTAGAGTTTCTCTACCATAAATGTTTTAAGGCCAACTCTTTTGATGGATGAAACATTTTGGACACATTGCAGCACTTCCAATATTCCTCACCAACCCAGTCTTTTTTGGAGGATATGACTGGTTTCCCTCTATGCTTCCTGGGATAACAGCCATGATATGAGTCGCGAATCAATGCATGAAATCTTCTCTTACAGTGAGTCTTCCGAGCCCCGAGACTCTACAGGAATTGAAGCTGCCCCTGATCGATACGGAGACCTGCGATGGGCTCTATCACATTCAGTCCGGGACCAGTACCACAACTCCAATTATCCTGGATGACATGATGTGTGCAGGATATAAAGCGGGGGGATATGACTCGTGTCAGGTAAGAATGCTACAAACAACATAGGATGATATAAGGTCCGGCCCCTATGAAGGGAGAGGGCAGCACTTGACGGCAGTCTGTGAGGAGGGTGAAATCAGCCAATTTGTTTTTCTTTTGCTGTGTTCATACTATTAAGGCCCCTTTCACACTACCGTTGTTACACAATAGTGAGACGGTCATCGAGGATGCCGGGGAGAATAGCAAGAGAAAAAATACTGCTTGTGCCATCTTTTACTCCTGCTTAAAAACAGCGGCATCCGACGGACCCCATTGACTATAATGGTGTCCATCGGGACACGCTGTTGCTCGTTGCGTCCCATGAAAATGACAGGCGTCAAACTAAAAAAAAAGAGTTTGATGGCCGTTCTTGATGGGGCACAGCGGTAATGTGAATGCAGTCTAATATGTGCAGTGAAAAGGGCCTCTGAATATTCTGTGAACAAGTTTATATAACATTGTGCTAAGATATTTGTCACGGATCGGCAGGCTGGAGGTGGATCCTCTGTGTCAGAGAGGGTTTGGCGTGGACCGTGTCGGTGGACCGGTTCTAAGTAGCTACTGGTTTTCACCAGAGCCCGCCGCAAAGCGGGATGGTCTTGCAGCGGCGGTAGCAACCAGGTCGTATCCACCGGCAACGGCTCTACCTCGCTGACTGCTGAGATAGGCGCGGTACAAGGGATAAGGCAAGAGCAAGGTCGGACGTAGCAGAAGGTCAGGGCAGGCAGCAAGGATCGTAGTCAGGGGCAACGGCAGGAGGTCTGGAACACAGGCTAGGAACACACAAGGAAAGGCTTTCTCTGGCACAAGGGCAACAAGATCCGGCAAGGGAGTGCAGGGGAAGTGAGGTATAAGTAGGGAGTGCACAGGTGGAAACTAATTAAGCTAATTGGGCCAGGCACCAATCATTGGTGCACTGGCCCTTTAAGTCTCAGAGAGCTGGCGCGCGCGCGCCCTAGAGAGCGGAGCCGCGCGCGCCAGCACATGACAGCAGGGGACCGGGACGGGTAAGTGACTTGGGATGCGATTCGCGAGCGGGCGCGTCCCGCTGTGCGAATCGCATCCCCGACTGCCATGTCAGTGCAGCGCTCCCGGTCAGCGGGACTGACCGGGGCGCCGCAGGGAGAGAGACGCCGTGAGCGCTCCGGGGAGGAGCGGGGACCCGGAGCGCTCGGCGTAACAGTACCCCCCCCCCTTGGGTCTCCCCCTCTTTTTGGGACCTGAAAATTCTTTAATCCGGAAGACGTCTGAGGACCCGGAGACCGGAGTGGCTTCCTCTAGGTATTTAACTTCAAAGGGTCCAAGATAACGTGGTCCCAGATAAAAACTGGGGACACGGAAGCGGATATACTTGGCGGAGAGCCACGCGAAAACAGGAGGAGCTCTTCCGGCAAGCTCTTCCGGCAAGCTTCTTCACCCGGGATGAGGCTAGTATGAGGAATTTTAGAGTCTTTTTCCAGATGGTGGCGAAGCCCCGGGAAACCTCATCAACAGCGGGCACACAAGAAGGCGTGGGGGTGGGGAGGGAGGGAAGAGGGTCAAGCTTGGCACGGGGCAGAGTGTTAACAGGACGGGGGCTGTGAGGAGGAGACACAGCATAGTCCAGATAGGCCTTGGGGAGACCAGGTAAAGGGGGAGACACAGAGGTTTGACTGACGGGACTGGGAGCAGACGTGAGGCATTTTCTTTGGCAAGAAGCACCCCAGCTCATGATCTCCCCGGTGGTCCAGACAAGGGTAGAGGAGTGGCGTTGGAGCCATGGCAGACCGAGGAGGAGTTCAGAGGAGCATTTGGGCAAAACAAAAAGTTCCATGCTCAAGAGCAGGGGTTCTGTGCGGTAACGCACAGTGCAGTATAGAAGTAAATCTTTCTTTCTGCGGCGAGTCCTCTCTTCAGGGGTCAGGCGAGACCGATCCACTTGCATAGCCTCCTCGGCGGGAGGCACAGGGGTGGATTGCAAAGGATACTGTGAGAGAGGTGCTCCGAGCGGTGTGGCACATGGCAGGGCCTTCCCAGGCAGGAGACCACGGCAGAGTCTAGAGTCCCCATCAAATTTGTCCGGCAGGGACAAGCAGGGGTTAGGAGCGGCCGGTCGCTGCGGAGGAGTTGCAGGAGCCGGCGGAGGAGATGGTTGTTGCTGTTGCAGCTGCTGTGTCTGAGACTGAAGTTGCTGTATCTGCGGCAGCAGCTGCTGTATCTGTGACTGAAGTTGCTGTGTCACGGTGGTCAAGTATGCCAGCTGGTGATTTCGTTGGGTGATCATTAGGGATTGCTGGGCAATCACCGTGGAAATGTCGGCAAGACTTGACAGCGGCACCTCAGCGGAATCCATGGCCGGATCTACTGTCACGGATCGGCAGGCTGGAGGTGGATCCTCTGTGTCAGAGAGGGTTTGGCGTGGACCGTGTCGGTGGACTGGTTCTAAGTAGCTACTGGTTTTCACCAGAGCCCGCCGCAAAGCGGGATGGTCTTGCAGCGGCGGTAGCAACCAGGTCGTATCCACCGGCAACGGCTCAACCTCTCTGACTGCTGAGATAGGCATGGTACAAGGGATAAGGCAAGAGCAAGGTCGGACGTAGCAGAAGGTCAGGGCAGGCAGCAAGGATCGTAGTCAGGGGCAACGGCAGGAGGTCTGAAACACAGGCTAGGAACACACAAGGAAAGGCTTTCTCTGGCACAAGGGCAACAAGATCCGGCAAGGGAGTGCAGGGGAAGTGAGGTATAAGTAGGGAGTGCACAGGTGGAAACTAATTAAGCTAATTGGGCCAGGCACCAATCATTGGTGCACTGGCCCTTTAAGTCTCAGAGAGCTGGCGCGCGCGCGCCCTAGAGAGCGGAGCCGCGCGCGCCAGCACATGACAGCAGGGGACCGGGACGGGTAAGTGACTTGGGATGCGATTCGCGAGCGGGCGCGTCCCGCTGTGCGAATCGCATCCCCGACGGCCATGTCAGTGCAGCGCTCCCGGTCAGCGGGACTGACCGGGGCGCTGCAGGGAGAGAGACGCCGTGAGCGCTCCGGGGAGGAGCGGGGACCCGGAGCGCTCGGCGTAACAATATTAATGTGAATGGGAGTTTTGCAACATGGTGCTGGGGAACTTCAGCCTTGTACACCATGCTGCTTTAAGTGGACAGCAGGGGCTGGCATGAGAAGCCCCTTAGGTAACTGTTATTTGGCGGTTAAGTGAGGTTGTGATTGTGGTGGGCAAGTCCCCATGCTTTACTTAAAAAATGGCAGGGTGCCCTCCTGTATGGATGTTAGTGGTAGTGCTGAATGACACGGAGTAACTGGGCCTTGACAAGAGGCTAGCCAGAGAAAGCATGTGAACAGTGGCCTGTGGTAGAAAACGTCCATGTATGACTGATAGATGTATATGTTCTCTGGTTCTTAAAAAGTACCTGCCATCAAACCATATTTTCTAAACTAACTCAGTTTATATTCCCTAACTACTCCTAACACCCCCCCTGTCCTTAAATTTTTTTTCCTGAGCTTTAAATAGCTCTGTATCATACCGATCCCCTTGCTCACATTGTGTGAGCTTCCGGCAGGGGAAACTGGGCGTTCCCCACTAGGCGTGATGTCACTGAAGCCTGCAAGAGCTGTGGCGCGCAATGCCCCACACTGACTTCCTGAGTTTGGTCTCCATCCAGGCCAGGAGGGAACAGAACAGAGCCACCTAGTGGAGGTTTTTTCAATCACATTAAAAATGCATAAAGGTTGAGAATTTTAATAGCAAGTAAATTGCAAAGTGTCTTAAAATTACATAGGAAACAATATATTAAAAGTTTAGTTTGGTGACAGATACTCTTTAAAGGACATCAGCATTGTAAAACACTTATCCTGCGGATAGGGGATAAGTGTCTGATCACAGGGGGGTCAGAACACTGGCAGCCAGAGATAAGTAAGTAATGTAATGTATCACTGGACTAGGCGCTCTGTACCTGACCCAGCGAATGTCAACAATATACAACAAGAGTCATATAACTTATCTCAGCATTAGGAGTACAGTACAATATCTTAACAATCCAGAAATAAAGATAACGCTGGTTAATCTCTGTATCCAGCAGCAGTGAGCCTCAAATCCTGCGTCCTCAGACATGGGGGAAGTGATGGTGCACACACTGGACAAGCTGTCCCCAAACCCTCACTGGACAAGCTGTCCCCAAACCCTCACTGGACAAGCTGTCCCCAAACCCTCACAGGACAAGCTGTCCCCAAACCCCAACTGGACAAGCTGTCCCCAAACCCTCACAGGACAAGCTGTCCCCAAACCCTCACAGGACAAGCTGTCCCCAAACCCTCACAGGACAAGCTGTCCCCAAACCCTTACAGGACAAGCTGTCCCCAAACCCCAACTGGACAAGCTGTCCCCAAACCCTTACTGGACAAGCTGTTCACAAACCCTTACTGGAAAAGCTGTTCCCAAACCCTCACAGGACAAGCTGTCCCCAAACCTCACTGGACAAGCTGTCCCCAAACTCTCACAGGACAAGCTGTCCCCAAACCTCACTGGACAAGCTGTCCCCAAACTCTCACAGGACAAGCTGTCCCCAAACCTCACTGGACAAGCTGTCCCTAACCCCCCACTGGACAAGCAGTTCACAAACCCTTACTGGACAAGCTGTCCCCAAACCCTTACTGGACAAGCTGTCCCCAAACCCTTACTGGACAAGCTGTCCCCAAACCCTCACTGGACAAGATTTCCCCAAACCCCCACTGGACATGCTGTCCCCAAACCTCACTGGACAAGCTGTTCCCAAACCCCCACTGGACATGCTGTCCCCAAACCCCCACTGGACATGCTGTCCCCAAACCCTCACTGGGCAAGCTGTCCCCAAACCCTCACTGGACAAGCTGTCCCCAAACCCTCACAGGACAAGAAAAACAAAAGAACAATATGTCATGTGTTACTTTTGCAAGAAATAGATTTGCAAAAAATAAATAAATGAAATTCACCAAAAGAGAACTGTTACACACGTAGCACTCACCCTTGTCTTGAGTCGAAGAAGCTTTATTGAAGAACAAACATTACTGTACAACGATCCACATCCTTATTTATTAGATGTTGAGCACGAATATTCGTAATGCGAATTTGTATCATGAATATCTGCAATTCGCCATTTCGTGAATATATATATAGTGCTATATATTCGAAATGACGAATATTTTTTTATTTTTTTGTTTTTTTTCACATGCTAATTTTTCAGCCAATTTTTCTGTCAATATGTGAATTTCACGAACATAGCACGAATAATCGTCAATATATTCACGAAATATGGCGAATTCGAATATGGCCCCTGCTGCTCATTATTATAATTTATGTATCCACACTGCTCGTTATAGATTTGGTCATTTATGCCTATTATTATATACGTATGTCCCAGGCTGCCGCCTTTGTTGTGTATTCCTCCTTGTTTTACTACTGATTTTATTGTACGTCACAATTTGTTATAATAAAGATGAATTACTTTGAATTGTTTTGTATACATTTTTTTTCATTTGGGTTGCTTTAAAGGGGTACTCCGCTGCTCAGTGTTTGTAACAAACTGTTCCAAATGCTGGAGCCGGCGCCGGGAGCTCGTGATGTCATAGCCCCACCCCCTCGTGACATCACGCCCGCCCCTCAATGCAAGTCTATGGGAGGGGGCGTTACGCACCCTCCCATAGACTTGCATTGAGGGGGCGGGATGTGTTGTCATGAGGGGGCGGGGCTATGATGTCACGAGCTCCCGCCTCCTGCTTTCGGAACAGTTTGTTCCAAGTCCTGAGCAGCGGAGTACCCCTTTAACTAATTGGAGTTTATACCTAAGGCTTTTATACACATAGTTGGGGCTTGCTCATAATTGTCAGCCCATCTTTTTGGGCAGGTTACCTTATACCCTAGTAGCCATTTTTGGCACTTTTTAGGCATTTATTAGGAAAATAAATAAAAAAAGCCCAGGGGGGTGGGTAGTGATCACGTGTTTGTGATCACGGGAAGAGAACAGGTTAACAGCCCCCTGTCTATTCTCTTCCCGTGATGTGGATCGATGAACAGTAATGTTTGTTCTTCAGTAAAGCTTCTTCGACTCAACGCAATGGTGAGTGCTACATTTGTAACCGTTTTCTTTTGGTGAATTTCTACATAATGCTTTATTCTATATATACGTCTGCACCACTCCGGAGTTATCTACCATGCGGATCTTCCCCAATTCTAAGAGGTTACAATATATCCCAGTGCCGAGTGTGCACCACGTACTTTATTTCGCATAAATAAATTAATGGAACCACCAAAATGTAACCAAAGAGGAGGTAAACACAATAACAGGGTCGCAGTTTGTCCTCCCATTGTGAAAAATAATCAGAGTGTTTTCTGCCGGACATGACATTTCAATATCGCCATTATGGCTACTTCCGGGGACAGAGAATCAGGGCCTCATATGTTGTCACTATATGGAGGTGGGGGCTTAGGGATCAAGATATTCCTAATATGAGGATGAGAGGAATAGAAGGACGGCTACAATAACAGGATATGACGTGTGCAAATATTTATTAAACAAGGGGGGGGGGGTAGGAAAACTGGGTGAGCAGGGGAGGCCTATCCAGCCTCTGGGTCAATCCAATTCCCCCTAAAATTCTTCTCTAACGCCATGGTACATTGTATGGTAGAAGGCCAGATAGCAATGTAGCGCTCCCTACAGTCAAAAAGCCGCTCTACGTGGATTTCCTTCGTAATGTCCCAGTACAGGACATGTTCCTACACTACACTTTGGTCCTGTCAGGTTGAGTCCCTCGGTGACCTGGGGCCCTCCTGCAGTGTCTCCCCTGCTGTTACTTTAATGTTACTTATTGTACTATATGTATAGTCAGTATACTAATGTAAAGACGGTATAAAGGACCTTTGGAGGACTAATGTAATTGTCTAAAGGACCTGTGAGATGTCACATGTTATGTTTATGTTCCCCAGAGAGCAGCAGCTTAATACATGACCCGCAGCTTGACCTATGGGCTTCTGGCTCAGCCCCCTTTATAAAGGGCGGCCATTACAATTCTCTCTTTCTACTGGGGAACAGTCAAGACTAGAGATCTCAGTGTCAGTGTCCAGCACCTGGAAGGTCTCAAATCTACAGTCACTTCCAGCAGGTCAAGTCTATGTTTGCTGTCACTATCTACAGTCTAGTCAAGCCTCAAGTCAATTATCTTAAGTCCATTACAAGTATAATTGGTCCCAGCAAGCTGCGAGGTCCTTCTGTGTTCCTGGCCACCTCTCTGGGATTCTGGCCGAGCTGTAGAGACTATAACATCTATCTGACCTCAGTAAAGCCTCCGTTATACCATAACCTGGTCATGGACTCTCATTTCACTGCCTAGCCATTGGGATAGCAGAGATATCGTTTGGGTGGTTCCCGATACCCAAAACCACTCAGGCGTCACAGAAATTAGGGGTTAATAACACCTTGCCCTTGGGGTGAGACATCTTCATATAATCCCATTTTATAATAATATATACAGTTGTTTTTCTAAGGATGATCTGAAAGGTGGTGGAGTTTGATGGACTCCATGTATGTTAGATAGTTTTGACACCTGATGCCAAGATCATGGGACACGGAGACAAGGAGGAGGTGCAATGGGTCCTTACTGGGAGGCGTGAAAGAACTTCAAATACAATAATTTAAAGGGGAACTCTAGACATCTTATCCTCTATCCAGAGGATAGGGGATAAGATGTCTGATCGCAGGGGTCCCGCTGTTGGGCCCCCGCGATCACCCACAGCACCCGGTGTTCTAAACAGACGCCGGGTTCCTGCGGCAGTGGTCGTGATGTCACTGCTATGCCCCTCGTGCCATCACGCCAAGTCCCCTCCATTCATGTCTATGGGAGGGGGCGTGACGGTCGACACGTCCCCTCCCATAGACATGAATGGAGGGGGCGTGGTGTGAAACCACAAGGGGTGGGGCCGTGACATCACGATCATGGCCACCGGTTCCGAGTATTCTGACCAAAATGTTCAGAACGCTGGTGCACCGGAGTACCCCTTTAGCTTCCACTTCTGGCAGCAAAGGAAGGTTACCCATAGTATAGAGTGTAATAGAGTGCTGATACTGCCCTGAGGCGGGATGTAATGTCCCTGGTTGGCTCACAGGAACTTGCTCTTAAGAAATGAAATTAAAGAGGTACTCCGCTTCTTAGCGTTTGGAACAAACTGTTCCCGAACGCTGGAGTCGACACCGGGAGCTCGTAATGTCATAGCCCCGCCCCCTCATGCTGTCATGCCCCTCCCATAGACTTGCATTGAGGGGGTGGAGCAGGACATCAATAGGGGGCGGGGTTATGACATCACGAGCTCCTGGCGGCACCGTTCGGAACAGTTTGTTCCAAACTCTGAGCAGCAAAGTACCCCTTTAAATTACAAGGAGTATCTGGGCAACCTACAAGTCCCTAGACCTGGCCAGAGGCTTTTAGCGCTCCTGTAGTACAATAGAGCTGCCAAGGACTGATTGCCAAAGGTGAAGCCGACAACATAACATCCTCTCTGCCTCAAACCACTCGTACTACTCTTTCTGAACTAATTCCCTGAAGTGTTGGGTATAAATTGGGGGCATATTATCCTATATTCTCCCTAATCTAGAAGTTTCCACTATACAATGTATAGGACTAACAATACTATGGAGCCTCAGTCAGTGTTGCCTGGGAAATACTGAGATAATACACAAAAGGATGGGAACCATCGGAAAGCCAGCCATGTGACTGCATTGTGGGACACTGGCAATATGACAAGCAATCTCCATTGTCCGTATTGTCCCAGATTGGCTTTTCATACTCAGTGCCGTGTGATCTGCTATATATAGAGTCGGGTGGTCACTTTGATATCAGAACGATTTTGGTATAACATGGTAATCTTTGTATTTTTCTTTCTCCTCTCCTTAGGGTGACTCGGGGGGCCCCTTGGTGTGTTCTCAGAATGGACAATGGTTTTTGGCTGGGTTGGTGAGTTGGGGAGATGGATGTGGATTGACGAACCGTCCCGGAGTCTACACCAAACTAACATATTATTCTGACTGGATTAAGTCGATTGCTTCAGACTCAGGGGAGAATATCCGGAATGTCACGTTCAACAGCACGGTCAATAGAAGCGCTTACCTGTACCCCCCCGGCACCAGCAAAGCTACAAGGGTCCCCTATGTGTTTCCAGTCTTGTCCATCATGGTTCTGCTCATCACCTGGTGAGGACGGTTCTGTGTAGTGGTCAACCTGGCCACTCGTAGACCGACACAACCAGACAATGTAATATGCATTGTAAACATACGTGAAGAGAGAATGGGCCGCACTCAACAGCTTAAAAGTGCAAACAGTGCTTTTTCTTCATTTCAGAGGTGCATCAAACCACATCAGGTAGCAGGACAATTCACAAGTTCCTTGGCATAAGAACGGGTGACAGCTGTTGCGCACACGCAACAGCTGTCATCCGTTCTTATGCTGAGGAACTGGTGAGGAAGTGGTAAGCTGGTGAGTGCGGCCCATTCTTTCTTCACGTATGTTTATGTTGGATATCTCCCTCTTCCTGGTCTTGTTGTACCGCAGCAGGTGCATGAAGTGTGAACCACGGTCCCCTGTTTGTTAGACTACATACTACTGGGTTAGTGTCCAAGTGGAGCAAGATAAAGGGGGTTGGAGTGCCGGCTTCTGTTTCTTTTATATACTATAATTTGTATTGCGTTACAATGAGCAAATTGGGTTAATTCAACACAAGATCCAACAAGAAGAGGAGCACGGAGTCAAGGAGTGACCTGAAGACCCCTCCACCAACAACAGGGCCTGTAAATATAAAGACACCCCTAGCTGGCCTCAAGTCTCATGCACTGGATGTAACGTCCCCATTCATATCACATCACAAAAAACCTATATACCCTTTGAAGCCTCATCGACCATGAAAATCATCTACTAATGACTGTTTTTGGTCTATTTCATGAAAGTTGACTTTTTTGGCAACTATTGTAGTGAGTTCATTGCACTCTTGTACTGGCCTCTGTGATAAGGGTTCATCAGGAAATTTTACAAAGGTCCTAATAATCATTTTTATATAATTGCACTTATCTATCTTTTCTGTTTTCTTTATATTTGAAATCATTTTTTTAAATTTGTATTTGAAATAAAAAAAAATGAAGCATTTTGAAAATGTGTCTTATTTAGAAATGTCATCCTGGTTTGTGCATACAGCTTCTGTGGTGGCTACAGTGTGGATACAAGGCTGTGGTGCCACTAATGGTGGGGGTATAAGATAAAGTTTGTGATGCCAGAGCACTGTTAACCTTCACAGTCTGAGGATGAGAAAGCTTCTCCTGGCCATTCGCGGGGTAATGAATACACAAGGTTACGGATAACTATTTTTACTGTCGCTGAGATGACTGAATCCTTGACAATGTAATCTTTTGTGCAGAGTGTGACTCGGGGAGCTTGTTGTCTTGGTGGGTGTTGTAGTTGCTGTAGCTTTCAGATCATTAAACGCCCCCGCGGACTTGGGAGATCTAACTTGACTGACTGAAGACGTGATTTCCCTGAGGGCTTTGCTTACCACCAGGCTTTGACATTCACCAGTGCGCCGGTGTCTTCTAGAGATTGGCGTGGCTGTAGGATTTTGAGATTTTTCTCCCCCCTAGGCTTCTCCTTACGGTACCTGCACTCCACATAGTCTGAACTGAAGCTCCTCACTAACCCCTTCTCACTAAACTGACCAGCTCTCTCTCAACACACACACAACATAAGGGCTAGGATTGGGGGTCTCCCATTGGGGTACCTAAAAAAAAGTTTTTTTAAAAAGTCTAAAAAATTTTAAAAAAATGTAAATTAATTATAATAAAATTTTTCCTTTAAAAAAAAACCCACCTTCCCATTTTTTCTATTTAATAAACTATATATATCTATATATACATATGTTAATTAAATAAACATATCTGGTATGACTGCAACAGAAATTGTCCAAACTATTACATCACCACAGTTCTGATCCTGCACAACAGCCTAAAAGTAAAAAAATACATTCCAACTGCCAAAATTTTGGATTTATGGTTAATCACATCCCATAAAAAATTATCAAAAATTATCAAAAAGGTAAAAAAAATTAGCCCTCATGTAGCTCCGTAGGTGGATAAATAAAAGAGTTCTGTGGGGTAGAATTTACTTTACTAGAATACTCCGGCAAAAAAACATCTTATACCCCATCCGAAGAATAGGGGATAAGATGTCTGATTGTGGGGGTCCCACTGCTGGGGACCCCCTTGATCTCTGGCTCAGCAACCTGGTCATCCGTGCAAGGAGCAAACTCAGCTCTGTGCCGGATGACTGGCGACTACAGCCACCACGCCCCTCCATTCATGTCTATGGGAAGAGGCGGGATGACTGTCCCCTCCTATAGACATGAATGGGAAGGGCTTGGCGTGACGTCCCAAACTCTGAAGCTCCCATGTTCCGGATGCTGCCTTTTCCATCCCGGAGATCGCGGGAGTCCCCAGTGGCTGGACCCCCACAATCAGATATCTTATCCCCTATCCTTTAGATAGGGGATAAGATGTTTTTTGCCGGAGTACCCTTTTAATTTTTACTTATTTTTTTTTATAGTAGAATAGAAATGAACGTAGCATGCCAGTTTTACCGAATGGTGAAAAATAAATAAATAAAGATCCGCCAAAAATTGAGCAACTTCATTTTGATTTGAATTTTGCCCTACAATACATTTCTTTTTGGATTCTATATATATATATATATATATATATATATATATATATATATATATATGGCAAAATCAAATCTGCAAGTAAAAAGTAAAATAAAAAATAAATACATAATAAAAAAAATAATCAAAAAAAATAAAAAGCCCTTAGAAAACAGGAAAAATAAAATAATTATTATCGATCTTAGAAGATAAGGAGGAAGAAAACATGAGCTGAAAATATCTAAATTTGGGGGACCAGGAATGGGTTAAAGCAGTGGTCCTAAACTGTGGCACTCACGGATGTTGCAAAACTTCAACTCCCAGCAAACCTGAGCAGCCAGTGGCTGGGTTAATCCGTCCAGGACACAGTGTATACAGGTACGCCCTGACGTCCTGGTACTTAAGGACCCTGGGCGTAGCTGTACGTCCTGAATCCGGTTCACCGGATATACTCGAGTATAAGCCGAGTTTTTCATCATGATTTTTCGTGCTGAAAATGCCCCCCTCGGCTTATACTCGAGTGAACAAAAAACGCTTCTGGCTTAGCTGTGAGGGGATCCATGCTGCAGGGACCGTCCGGTGGGGAGGGTTAATCGTTCCAGGCTGTCCATCTTCAACCGGATGGCCTCTTCTCTGCTCCGGGACGGCCCCAAACTAGTAACGTTGCATTGACGCCACCGCGCAGGGACGTCACGGCTGCTGCACACGGACGTCCCTGCGCGTAGTTGTCAACGCAATGTCACTAGTCCGTGGCCAGAGTGGAGCGGAGAAGAGGGCCTCCTGGTGAAGATGGACAGCCCCGAACGACTAACCCTCCCCACCAGACGGTCCCTGCAGCATAGATGGCCGAAGATGGACAGCCCGGACCAGCTCACCCTTCCTTCCCAACGAGAAAGCAACAACTGGGGAGGTTGAGTAGAAAACAAAAGGTGGTGATGATGAAGGGGGGGGATGATGACGAGGGGGATGATGACGGGGGTGTTAATGACAGGGTGATGATGATGAGGTGATAATGACAGGGTGATGATGATAAGGTGATAATGACAGGGTGATGATGATGAGGTGATAATGACGAGGAGGATGATGACGAGGGGGATGATGACGGGGGTGTTAATGACAGGGGGATGATGATGAGGTGATAATGACGGGGGTGATGATGACGGGATGATAATGACGGGGGGTCTGGATGATGACGGGGGTCTGGATGATGACGGGGGTCGGGATGATGACAGGGGGGGATGATGACATGGGGGGATGATGTATTTCCCACCCTAGGCTTATAGTCGAGTCAATAACTTTTCCTAGGTTTTTGGGGTGAAATTAGGGACCTCGGCTTATATTCGGAACGGCTAATACTCGAGTATAAACGGTAAATAATAATAAAAAAAATACAATAAATATATATTTATTCATTTATTTGTTTATGGAGTTCTGTCGGGGCATGCTGGGAGTGGAAGTTTTGCAAAATCTGAAGGGGCACAGTTTGAGGCCATTGGGTTAAGGTAAACTGCAATACATAAGAATGGTATGGTACTGTACAAGTTATATACATATTGTTATATACATATTAAGTACATATTGTCTGTTCCCTAGGGGGATTAAATAAATGTTACAAAAAAAAACAAAAAAAAAAATCTACTAAAAATAAACATAATTGATATCCACATGTGCATAAATGCCTGAACTATAAAAAAAAAAAGTGAACTCCATGAATTAAAAAAATAAATAAAATACAAATAAAAAATACAATAAATAAATACATAAACATAATTGGCATCTATATGTGCAGAACTATAAAAAAAAGTGAACTCCATGAATTAAAAAAATAAATAAAATACAAATAAAAAATACAATAAATAAATACATAAACATAATTGGCATCTATATGTGCAGAACTATAAAAAAAAGTGAGCTCCATAAACGAAAAATTTAAATAAAATAAAATACAAAAAGTAAATAAATAAATACATAAATAAATACACATTTTTTATTGTATTTTTTCCTGTCCTGTCTGGGCATGCTGGGAGTTGAAGTTTTGCAACATCTGGAGGGCCACAGTTTGAGACCACTGGGTTAAAGTTAACTGCAATGCATAAGAATTGCATGGTACTGTACAAGTGATTGAATAATTGTATCGTCTGTTCCCTAGGAGGAATAAATAAATGTTACAAAAAATTAAAATAAAAAATAAAATAAACACAATTGTTATCTATATGTGCAGAAATGTCTGAACTATAAAAAAGAAAGTGAACTCCATAAATGAAAAAAATGAAAATATAAAACAAGAAAATAAATAATACATAAATAAATATTTATTTATTTATAAATAGTTTACAAAAAATATCAACAAAAAATAAACATACCGTATTTATCGGGGTATACCACGCACCGGCCTATAACACGCACCCTCATTTTACCAAGGATATTTGGGTAAAAAAAGTTTTTTACCCAAATATCCATGGTAAAATGAGGGTGCGTGTGTGCGCGTGTATACCCCGATACACCCCCAGGAAAGGCAGGGGGAGAGAGGCCGTCGCTGCCCTTCTCTCCCCCTGCCTTTCCTGGGGTCTGGAGCCCTGCTGCCGGCCCTTCTCTCCCCCTGGCTATCGGTTCCGCTGCCCATTCTCTCCCCCCTGACTATCGGTGCCGGCACCCCATTGCCGGCGCCGATAGCCAGGGGGAGAGAAGCGGCGCCGGCAATGGGGCAGCGGCACCGACAGCCAGGGGGAGAGAAGGGGCAGCGGCACCCATTGCCGGTGCCGCTGCCCCGTTGCCTCCCCCCATCTCCGGTTGCATAATTACCTGTTGCCGAGGTCGGGTCCGCGCTGCTTCAGGCCTCCGGTGTGCGTCCCCTGCATCGTTGCTATGCACGGCGCAGCGCACTGACGTCATGCGCCGCGCCATGCAGCGCATAGCAACGACGCAGGGGATGCACACCGGAGGCCTGAAGCAGCGCGGACCCGACCCTGGCAACAGGTAATTGTACAACCGGGGATGAGGGGAGGCAACAGGGCAGCGGCGCCGGCAATGGGTGCCGCTGCCCCTTCTCTCCCCCTGGCTGTCAGTGCCGCCGCTTCTCTCCCCTTGGCTATCAGTGCCGCTTCTCTCCCCCTGGCTATTGGCGCCGGCAATGGGGCGCCGGCATCGATAGTCAGGGGGAGAGAACGGGCAGCGGCGCCGATAGCCAGGGGGAGAGAAGGGCCGGCAGCAGGGCTCTAGACCCCAGGAAAGGCAGGGGGAGAGAAGGGCCGGCAGCAGGGCTCTAGACCCCAGGAAAGGCAGGGGGAGAGAAGGGCCGGCAGCAGGGCTCTAGACCCCAGGAAAGGCAGGGGGAGAGAAGGGCCGGCAGCAGGGCTCTAGACCCCAGGAAAGGCAGGGGGAGAGAAGGGCCGGCAGCAGGGCTCTAGACCCCAGGACAGGCAGGGGGAGAGAAGGGCCGGCAGCAGGGCTCTAGACCCCAGGAAAGGCAGGGGGAGAGAAGGGCCGGCAGCAGGGCTCTAGACCCCAGGACAGGCAGGGGGAGAGAAGCCGGCAGCGCTGGCTGTCTCTGCACCTGCAAAGCCGCTGCAGTTCATTGATTTAAAGCGCCCGCTTTAAATCATTGAACTGCAGCGGCTTATTGACGTATAACACGCACATAGACTTTAGGCTAAAAATTTTAGTCTAAAAAGTGCGTGTTATACGCCGATAAATACGGTAAATGGTATGGACTATCAAAAAAGTGAACTCCATTAACAAAAAATAAAATTAAAATAAAGAAATATTTATTTATTTATGTATTGTATTTTTTTGTTTTTGTTTATGGAGTTCTGTCCAGGTATCTACATGTTCAGAAATGTCTGGACTATAAAAAATAAAAAATAAAAAGTGAACTCCATAAACGAAAAGAATAAATAAATAAGTACAAAAAGTAAATAACTAAATAAATAAGAAAATATAAATAATAAAATGTAATAAAAAATTGTAAAAAATAAAATGTAACCTTACACCCACGAAAAAACAGACATTAATCCAGTCCCCAATAATCCTGTGACGCAGAAGGAGATGCAGTGTAGATGTAGCAGTGCTGGACAGGGGACGTGCTCTACAGGTAACATAATCCTCTATGAGCTGTCAGGCACCATGGTGGGCGAGGGCTGAGATTACTGGGATGGAGGACACAGCCTGAGGATTTGGGAAGGGTTCAGCTCCTCCACTTCTATCTATAACAGTCTGGATTACACTTGGGATCTGCTACATCTCACTCTGACTCCACTACAAAGGTAAGAAGACGACTCTACATCTATCTCTCAGAGATGTCTCCCTGGACAATGATGTCTCGGAGCATCTTCTGTATATTATTACTTCTATATTCCCCCTATAGCGCAACTTCTAGTACTGGGATCTTATATCCACCAGTAACACCAGTAAACCCAATACATGTCACACCAGTATCTCCAGTACATCTACCACATGTCACACCAGTATCTCCAGTACATCTACCACATGTCACACCAGTATCTCCAGTACATCTACCACATGTCACACCAGTATCTCCAGTACATTTACCACATGTGTTGTCAGTTATGTCATCATTTATGTCATCAGTTGTATCATCAGTTGTGTCATCAGTTGTATTATCAGTTGTGTGATCAGTTGTGTTGTCAGGTGTGTCATCAGTTTTGTTGTCAGTTGTGTCACCAGTTTTGTCATCAGTTGTATCATCAGTTTTGTCATCAGTTTTGTTATCAGTTGTGTTATCAGTTTTGTCATCAGTTGTGTCATCAGTTGTGTCATCAGTTATGTCACCAGTTATGTCATCAGTTATGTCATCAGTTATGTCCCCAGTTATGTCATCAGTTATGTCATCAGTTGTGTCATCAGTTTTGTCATCAGTTGTATCATCAATTGCGTCATCAGTTGTGTAATAAATGGTGTCATTAGTTATGTCATTATTTGTGTCATCAGTTATGTCACCACATATGTCATCAGTTATGTCACCACATATGTCATCAGTTATGTCATCAGTTGTGTCATCAGTTGAGTCACCAGTTATGTCATCAGTTATGTCACCAGTTATGTCACCAGTTATGTCATCAGTTGTGTCATCAGTTGTATCATCAGTTTTGTCACCAGTTATGTCATCAGTTATGTAATCAGTTATGTCATCATTTGTGTCATCAGTTGTGTTGTCAGTTATGTCATCAGTTATGTCATCAGTTATGTCATCAGTTGTATCATCAGTTGTATCATCAGTTGTGTCATCAGTTGTGTCATCAGTTATGTAATCAGTTGTATCATCAGTTGTGTCATCAGTGGTATCATCAGTTATGTCATCAGTTGTGTCATCAGTTGTGTTGTCAGTTATGTCACCAGTTATGTCATCAGTTATGTCATCAGTTGTGTCATCAGTTGTATCATCAGTTGTATCATCAGTTCTATCATCAGTTGTGTCATCAGTTATGTCATCAGTTGTGTCATCAGTTGTATCATCAGTTGTATCATCAGTTATGTCATCAGTTGTGTCATCAGTTATGTAATCAGTTGTATCATTAGTTGTGTCATCAGTTGTATCATCAGTTGTGTCATCAGTTGTGTTGTCAGTTATGTCACCAGTTATGTCATCAGTTATGTCATCAGTTGTGTCATCAGTTGTATCATCAGTTTTGTCACCAGTTATGTCATCAGTTATGTAATCAGTTATGTCATCAGTTGTGTCATCAGTTGTGTTGTCAGTTATGTCACCAGTTATGTCATCAGTTGTATCATCAGTTGTATCATCAGTTGTATCATCAGTTGTGTCATCAGTTGTGTCATCAGTTATGTAATCAGTTGTATCATCAGTTGTGTCATCAGTTTTGTCATCAGTTGTGTCATCAGTTGTATCATCAGTTATGTCATCAGTTGTGTCATCAGTTGTGTTGTCAGTTATGTCACCAGTTATGTCATCAGTTATGTCATCAGTTGTGTCATCAGTTGTATCATCAGTTGTATCATCAGTTGTATCATCAGTTGTGTCATCAGTTATGTCATCAGTTGTGTCATCAGTTGTATCATCAGTTGTATCATCAGTTATGTCATCAGTTGTGTCATCAGTTATGTAATCAGTTGTATCATCAGTTGTGTCATCAGTTGTATCATCAGTTGTGTCATCAGTTGTGTTGTCAGTTATGTCACCAGTTATGTCATCAGTTATGTCATCAGTTGTGTCATCAGTTGTATCATCAGTTGTATCATCAGTTGTGTCATCAGTTATGTCATCAGTTGTGTCATCAGTTGTATCATCAGTTGTATCATCAGTTATGTCATCAGTTGTGTCATCAGTTATGTAATCAGTTGTATCATCAGTTGTGTCATCAGTTGTATCATCAGTTGTATCATCAGTTGTATCATCAGTTGTGTCATCAGTTGTGTCATCTGTTGTGTCATCAGTTGTGTCATAATTTGCAGTCCGTGTTGAGCTGGGTATACTAACACCAGATATAAGTGAACCCAGCATTAACACTGTGAGATAATAGTATGAGCCATGTGTCTATGTTGTTATATTCGCAGGCGTCCAGGGAGTCATTTCTCCCCTCATCTTTGGTATTTTGCTCTTATTTCTGGATGAGATGAAGTCCGGACGGCTGACGCTTCACTTACTGATGTCTGTCCTGGTCATAGGTGAGTGGACATCATCAGATATGTGTAATCTAACAGATTGGAGATGATTTGTGACCCTCTGGCCAAGAACATTGGATGGATAAGTAATAACTGTGACCTATAGATGGCCCTACTGATCCATCGAGATCCTATCACCTTTACCTTCCAATCACAGTTATCATTGGTCATCGTAGGGACGTCCCATTATGTGGAAGAATAAAGCTGGAGGAAAAGTCTTCTACTCAAGTAAAACAAGACAATTCTTCCTCCTAAATACAGAGCTCAGACAGATCCGTGACCATGAGGACACTTGTCTGGTGCAGGAGGGGTGTAAACCCATTAGACTGTGGTGTCCATGTGAACCCAATGTAAGGCTCTCCATACACATACAATATCTGCCGTCTTCAGAATGGGGAGAGGCCAGAAAGTTAGTGGAAGACATCTCTTCTGGTGGCTTATACTTCTCTCCCCTGCACTCTGCTATGTTGGACAACCCCCATACACATAAGATGGTCGGCCAAACCCAATAACATTGTCTGGACCTCTATTACTTGTAGATCGTAAGATCTTAGGGATGTATTCTGCTTCTACGTTTAGGCACAAATATGTGATTGATGGTGATATAACTGTTTACTTGTATCCGTCATTGCCGCCCTATTTTGCCTAAATTGTGGGTATTATCTGGTCATAGGAGGCAACAAACCACATAATTCAGTAACTGTGGAGTCCGAGGACCATCCTGCTCCATCTGCAGTGGATCCTCCACCTCTGGCCCGGATGTTGACTTCTCAGAACACATTCCCATCTTATCTCCATCATTATGGAGATGCTCGTGTTTGTTTTTCCTCTGATTTGTGGCTATTTTGGATCTATCTGTGACTCCATAAAAGATTCTATTTACGGATCTCTTGTCCTATAGAACAATACAGAGGCCGAGGCTTATTATCCAGAGGGAGAACATTCTCCACGCTCGCTGTAGCGTCATTGTCTCTTGTCTCCAGTCTTTTCAGTAAGAAGCCGTCATGTATGACAAGTCTGGAGAATAGGGCAGATGTCCCCATGCAAATGACATAACGGCCATTGTGATGGTGGTGAGCGGCTGCCGGCCATTGTTCTGTCAGGAAATGTTGACCTGAAGGATAAAGCAATGGTCTGCCGGGATTTGCTGTTTAGAATTCAACATATCCAGATGAATTTACAATGGGGAGATTATGATGAATGTTATGACGTTGTCCCTAAAGCAAACATTGTGCTCCTCCATCCATATTGAGATTACCATCTCCATTTTGAGGCTCCTCAGTCCATACCAAGGCCCCTCCCGCCATATTGAGGCTCCTCAGTCCATACCAAGGCCCCTCCCGCCATATTGAGGCTCCTCAGTCCATACCAAGGCCCCTCCCGCCATATTGAGGCTCCTCTCCACTATATTGACATTTCTCCCTACTGTGACTCACACTTTCATATTGATGCTTCTCCCCTCCATATTGGGACTCTGCCCTCCATATTGAGATTCCCTTTACCATATTAAGGTTTCTCCCACCATAATGAGGCTCCTCTCCTCCATATTGGAAATAAAATAAGAAAAAAACGGTTCGGCAAGGCGCTACTCAGTGTTCAGTCGATAAAGAAGGACTCGAGTGGCACAGGACGATAAAAACGTTATTGGTGTAGCAGGGACAACGCGTTTCGACATCCACTGATGCCTTCCTCAGGTCCACTTACAGTTCCCAGTTGTAGTGCTTGCTATGCGCTGGATTGCTGGAGAGGAGTCCTGTTGTGTTTCCATGCCGTCTCGGTCCGTCGGACCGAGACGGCATGGAAACATAACAGGACTCCTCTCCAGCAACCCAGCACATAGCAATCACTACAACTGGCAATTGTAAGTTGATCTGAGGAAGGCCTCAGTGGATTCTGAAACGCATTGTCCCTGCTACACAAATAAAGTATTTATTGTCCTGTGCCACTCGAGTCCTTCTTTATCGACTGAACATTGAGCAGCGCCTCGCCGAACCTTTTTTTTATTACTTTATTTCCATTGTCCTTTATCGGACACCACCCAGGTGGCCCAATACCGGTAAGAGTGCAGCAGCCAGTAAACTCAAGTATCTCCACCCTCTCAAGCGCGGCACAGTCCAGTGCAGCTACTTCCAAGGTTGGTATATCACCTGGGTGGGGTGTAGGGTACATACCGGTGGATATACCTCATCAGGGAGCGCCCCCTGTGTTCTTTCACCCATTTTCCTAAGCATCTCCTCCATATTGAGACTCCTCACTCCATACTGAGGCTCCTCCTCTATATTGAGACTCTTCACTCCATACTGAGGCTCCTCTCCTCCATATTGAGACTCCTCACTCCATACCGAGGCTCCTCTCCTCTATATTGAGACTCCTCACTCCATACTGAGGCTCCTCCTCTATATTGAGACTCTTCACTCCATACTGAGGCTCCTCTCCTCCATATTGAGATTCCTCACTCCCTACTGAGGCTCCTCTCCTCCATATTGAGACTCCTCACTCCATACTGAGGCTCCTCACCTCCATATTGAGACTCTTCACTCCATACTGAGGCTCCTCCTCCATATTGAGACTTCTCACTCCATACTGAGGCTCCTCTCCTCCATATTGAGGCTCCTTTGCTCCATATTGAGGCTCCTTAAATTCATATTGAGGCTCCTCCCTTCTACATTAAGACTCCTCCCCATTTAGAGTCTCCTCCTCTCCATGTAAAAGACTCCTCCTCTGAATATGTAGGCTCCTCCCCTAGTCTATATGCCACAGTTTCCTGATAACCTCTTTTTCCACTTGGGGTTTGTTACGCCGAGCGCTCCGGGTCCCCGCTCCTCCCCGGAGCACTCACGGCGTCTCTCTCCCTGCAGCGCCCCGGTCAGTCCCGCTGACCGGGAGCGCTGCACTGACATGGCCGTCGGGGATGCGATTCGCACAGCGGGACGCGCCCGCTCGCGAATCGCATCCCAAGTCACTTACCCGTCCCGGTCCCCTGCTGTCATGTGCTGGCGCGCGCGGCTCCGCTCTCTAGGGCGCGCGCGCCAGCTCTCTGAGATTTAAAGGGCCAGTGCACCAATGATGGTGCCTGGCCCAATCTTCCTAATTAGCTTGCACCTGTGCACTCCCTACTTATACCTCACTTCCCCTGCACTCCCTCGCCGGATCTTGTTGCCCTTGTGCCAGAGAAAGCCTTTCCTTGAGTGTTCCTAGCCTGTGTTCCAGACCTCCTGCCGTTGCCCCTGACTACGATCCTTGCTGCCTGCCCTGACCTTCTGCTACGTCCGACCTTGCTCTTGCCTTATCCCTTGTACCATGCCTATCTCAGCAGTCAGAGAGGTTGAGCCGTTGCCGGTGGATACGACCTGGTTGCTACCGCCGCTGCAAGACCATCCCGCTTTGCGGCGGGCTCTGGTGAAAACCAGTAGCAACTTAGAACCGGTCCACCGACACGGTCCACGCCAAACCCTCTCTGACACAGAGGATCCACCTCCAGCCTGCCGAATCGTGACAGTAGATCCGGCGACGGATTCCGCTGAGGTGCCGCTGTCAAGTCTTGCCGACATTTCCACGGTGATTGCCCAGCAATCCCTAATGATCACCCAACGAAATCACCAGCTGGCATACTTGACCACCGTGACACAGCAACTTCAGTCTCAGACACAGCAGCTGCAACAGCAACAACCATCTCCTCCGCCGGCTCCTGCAACTCCTCCGCAGCGACCGGCCGCTCCTAACCCCTGCTTGTCCCTGCCGGACAAATTTGATGGGGACTCTAGACTCTGCCGTGGTCTCCTGCCTGGGAAGGCCCTGCCATGTGCCACACCGCTCGGAGCACCTCTCTCACAGTATCCTTTGCAATCCACCCCTGTGCCTCCCGCCGAGGAGGCTATGCAAGTGGATCGGTCTCGCCTGACCCCTGAAGAGAGGACTCGCCGCAGAAAGAAAGATTTACTTCTATACTGCACTGTGCGTTACCGCACAGAACCCCTGCTCTTGAGCATGGAACTTTTTGTTTTGCCCAAATGCTCCTCTGAACTCCTCCTCGGTCTGCCATGGCTCCAACGCCACTCCTCTACCCTTGTCTGGACCACCGGGGAGATCATGAGCTGGGGTGCTTCTTGCCACAGAAAATGCCTCACGTCTGCTCCCAGTCCCGTCAGTCAAACCTCTGTGTCTCCCCCTTTACCTGGTCTCCCCAAGGCCTATCTGGACTATGCTGTGTCTCCTCCTCACAGCCCCCGTCCTGTTAACACTCTGCCCCGTGCCAAGCTTGACCCTCTTCCCTCCCTCCCCACCCCCACGCCTTCTTGTGTGCCCGGCTGTTGATGAGGTTTCCCGGGGCTTCGCCACCGTCTGGAAAAAGACTCTAAAATTCCTCATACTAGCCTCATCCCGGGTGAAGAAGCTTGCCGGAAAAAAGAGAAGAGCTCCTCCTGTTTTTGCGTGGCTCTCCGCCAAGTATATCCGCTTCCGTGTCCCCAGTTTTTATCTGCGACAACGTTACCTTGGACCCTTTGAAGTTAAATACCTAGAGGAAGCCACTCCGGTCTCCGGGTCCTCAGACGTCATCCGGATTAAAGAATTTTCAGGTCCCAAAAAGAGGGGGAGACCCAAGGGGGGGGGGGGTACTGTTACGCCGAGCGCTCCGGGTCCCCGCTCCTCCCCGGAGCGCTCACGGCGTCTCTCTCCCTGCAGCGCCCCGGTCAGTCCCGCTGACCGGGAGCGCTGCACTGACATGGCCGTCGGGGATGCGATTCACACAGCGGGACGCGCCCGCTCGCGAATCGCATCCCAAGTCACTTACCCGTCCCGGTCCCCTGCTGTCATGTGCTGGCGCGCGCGGCTCCGCTCTCTAGGGCGCGCGCGCGCCAGCTCTCTGAGATTTAAAGGGCCAGTGCACCAATGATGGTGCCTGGCCCAATCTTCCTAATTAGCTTGCACCTGTGCACTCCCTACTTATACCTCACTTCCCCTGCACTCCCTCGCCGGATCTTGTTGCCATTGTGCCAGAGAAAGCCTTTCCTTGAGTGTTCCTAGCCTGTGTTCCAGACCTCCTGCCGTTGCCCCTGACTACGATCCTTGCTGCCTGCCCTGACCTTCTGCTACGTCCGACCTTGCTCTTGCCTTATCCCTTGTACCATGCCTATCTCAGCAGTCAGAGAGGTTGAGCCGTTGCCGGTGGATACGACCTGGTTGCTACCGCCGCTGCAAGACCATCCCGCTTTGCGGCGGGCTCTGGTGAAAACCAGTAGCTACTTAGAACCGGTCCACCGACACGGTCCACGCCAAACCCTCTCTGACACAGAGGATCCACCTCCAGCCTGCCGAATCGTGACAGGGTTTAGTTCCTTGTAGTTTATAATCTTCTTTCCTTTCCATAATCGGAATTATTTCCCCATGCACCAACGTCCTGCTTGGCTTTTGCTTATATGCAGCAGAAAATCTGAACAGGTTGAGCTGCAGTGTAAAGCATGGGGGAGGTAATGACCTTATAACTCTTATATCAGAGCAAATAGAGCCCGAGAAATGGAAGGTATAATCCTTGGTCAGACCAGATTCCTTGGTTTGCCTATACCAAAGTGACTGTGTACCAGGGGGAGCCATTCTAGGGGTCATAGTGCCCACCTGTCTATGTCCTTGCTCCTCAAGGGGTCATAGTGCCCACCTGTTCATTGCCCAACTCCTCACAATGTAAGTAACAATTTATATCTCTTTTTTTACAGGTCTTGTGAAGAGGACAGCCACAGGTACCCAACCAATCCTATACTTAGTAAGGCGGCCATTTTACTGACTTTCCCCTTGAACATCTGACCCTTTTTGACCTCATGTTCCTTCTTCTCCCGGTAGCGTGTGGTCGGCCGACCTTCTCCCAGCGCGTTGTGGGTGGTAAGAACTCTGTCTCAGGGAAGTGGCCATGGCAGATCAGCATCATCTATGAACGCTCCCATCTGTGTGGAGGGTCCCTCATCTCAACAAGCTGGGTGGTCACCGCTGCACATTGTATGAGGTGAGGAGATCATTGTCCCTATGATCCCAATGTAAAGGATCCAGACACTGGTGGTTGCATTTCATCGACACATGTAGCAGAGCTGAGCCGGACACTACACACACTCTTATGTCTTTTCAGTTCAGAGAGAAGAAGGAGACGCAGGGGGAGCAGCGTTGACCACAGACGCTCCACACACAGAAGACATAGAAGACTGACGTGAGTAGATCCGGAACATCACATAGTCTTCACCTCCAATGGTCCTCAGTGGTTATATAGAGGATCTCCGTACATTATTGGGACCATTGGTCGATTTCTTCACAATATTGGGACCATTCTCGACTTCATAATAAAGAAATAAAGACATTTTACTGCGTTAGTTATATGTAATATATGTATAAAGCTTCAAGGCATTCGCCTTTCTTATAACGTTAGATGGACTTTCCTAACAATGTCCGGTTTCTTCTGTCCAGCTATGGGATTGTTGATAATTCATATATTAGATGCCACATCATATAATACATCTGTAATGAGCGCACCTGACCAGTCTGTGAATTCTGCTCCCTGGTCAGGTAAGAGTTACAGTCCTTGTGCAGTCAACAGTGGAGTTAGTCAGCAGTGGAGTTAGTCAGCAGTAGAGTTACCAGTGGAGTTAGTCGGCAGTGAAGTTAGTCAGCAGTGGAGCTAGTCAGCAGTGGGGTTAGTCAGCAGTGGAGTTACCAGTGGAGTTCATCAGCTGTAGAATTAGTCAGCAGTGGAGTTACCAGTGGAGTTCATCAGCTGTAGAATTAGTCAGCAGTGGAGTTACCAGTGGAGTTCATCAGCTGTAGAATTAGTCAGCAGTGGAGTTACCAGTGGAGTTCATCAGCTGTAGAATTAGTTAGCAGTGGAGTTAGTCAGCAGTGGAGTTACCAGTGGAGTTAGTCGGCAGTGGAGTTAGTCAGCAGTGGAGTAACCAGTGGAGTAAGTCAGCAGTGGAGTTAGTCGGCAGTGGAGCTAGTCGGCAGTGGAGTTATTCAGCAGTGGAGTTAGTCAGCAGTGGAGTTACCAGTGGAGTCAGTCAGCAGTGGAGTTAGTCAGCAATGGAGTTACCAGTGGAGTCAGTCAGCAGTGGAGTCAGTCAGCAGTGGAGTTAGTCAGCAGTGGAATTAGTCAGCAGTGGAGTTACCAGTGGAGTCAGTCAGCAGTGGAGTTAGTCAACAGTGGAATTGGTCAGCAGTGGAGTTAGTCAGCAGTGGAGTTAGTCAGCAGTGGAATTGGTCAGCAGTGGAGTTAGTCAGCAGTGGAGTTTGTCAGCAGCGGAGTGGGTTGCATTTCTTGGCTCTCCAGCCTTTGTGGCTTGCTGCGGTTTTATTTCACTTTGCTCCCGTCTGTGCACACAGGTATTATTGTTTTAGTCATGTCCTCTATTCACCTGTCCTGTTTAGCTTTTACCTTATTCTGACTTTATTTTGCCTTTTCATCCCCTTCACTCCTGGTTATTCTCGCCGTTATATATTTCCTAGTTATCCCGCCTCGTTCATATAATCATACCTGTTCCCTGTCTGTGTTACAGTTGTTTACCTTTTGTATCCTGACTTGTGTTCCCGACCTCGTACAGTTTTGTTTATTATTTTGATCATGATGCCCTGAACTTTAGTTAGAATATGGACTGTCTCCAAGTCGTAGAGCAACTATTTAGGGTGACTATGTATGTAAGCAGTAAAATGGGTCTGGGATAAGCTCAGGGCTCACTCTTTCCTTCCCTACATGATACAATTTGTGACCTTAGTTAATTTCGCCACTGAATGTCCTTCAATTCGTTTCCATGAACCTCTGCACTGTTCTTCCCTTCTGCCTAGGACCTAGAAATCCTTCTAAGCTTCTTCTGTGCTGCACCTGTTCTCTAGAATGTTCTTCTTCAGTCAGACTGGTCGGTCATATCTTGAACATATTCTTTGTAGTGCGTCTTGTCATCATCCATCTCAGTCCTTGAAGGAGATTTACCATCTTGGTTATGCCATCGCTTCATGGTTAGTGGGCTCCAACTCCTGGGACTCCCTCTGATCCTGAATGGACTTCTTATTCTCAGGCAGTTGCCCTTTATTCTCAGAATCATTGGGGACCCATATCTCAGACCCCCCACTGACCATGCAATGTATTGTGGTTTGCAGAAGATTTTGAATTTACTAACCGTGCCTGTCAATTGTACTCCACTGTAGACTGTGTTGGTGCTACAATAAGTAATAACGGTCTTCTTCTTTCTTATCATTGTGATTTCTAGGAATGGAGAATTATATGTGATGTTGGGAGTGCTCAACCTTACAGGCACCAGTACCTCAGGGGTTATTGTGCCGGTAAAGACAGTCATCATCCACCCAATATACAACGGAGATGGGACCAGCGGAGATCTGGCCTTACTAGAACTAGAGAGTCCTGTGACCTTCAACAACTACATCTGGCCAATCTGCCTCCCCTCGCCCAACCAGGTGTTCCCCGATGGAATGATGTGCTGGCTGACCGGATGGGGGGACATCGCAGAAGGTGGTGAGTTATTCAACCCATCAACTCATTGACTATAGGAGAAGAGGTTCGAGCACCAAAGAGTCACTCCGAAGAATATACAGGTGTAAATGGGATGGGATGGTGCCCAGTGTTATATGTGGAGGGGTGTGTATTGTGTTCACTGAATAAGGAGTCTCCCCAGAATAGTCATCTCTCCCCATGGTTGGTGTCTGTGCTCCCTGTAGACACCGTTACAGTATGGTTCCCACATTGTAGCAGATTGCAGCTCTTCAATAGGCAATGATGTAAATACTTGAAGGATGATGTGTGTTTCTTCTTCCTAGTGAAGTTGTCCGCCCCGTACATCCTGCAGGAGGTGGATCTCCCTCTTATCAACTCCTCCGCGTGTGACCAAATGTTCAGAGACATCTACAACATTGATTCTTCTATTGTCATCGTACAAGAAGATATGATCTGTGCCGGATACTGCGAGGGCAAGAAAGATGCCTGCCAGGTGAGCACACATGATAGATAGATGTGAGATAGATAGATAGATGGATATGAGATAGATAGATAGATATGAGATAGATATGAGATAGATAGATAGATGTGAGATAGATAGATAGATATGAGATAGATAGATAGATATATAGATGTGAGATAGATATGAGATAGATAGATAGATATGATATAGATAGATAGATGTGAGATAGATAGATAGATAGATATGAGATAGATAGATAGATGTGAGATAGATATGAGATAGATAGATAGATATGGGATAGATAGATACATAGATATGAGATAGATAGATAGATAGATATGAGATAGATAGATAGATAGATAGATAAATATGAGATAGATAGATAGATAGATATGAGAAAGATAGGATAGATATGAGATAGATATGTGGTAAGCCTCTGGGGTAGGGGTAGTGTAGTCAGGGTATTGCTTCAGTATATCAGGGGTTAAGGTTAACCCTATAGTTCGTGACGCCAGGCTGAGGGCTAGTATGCTGAGATGATTCTCCGGCCTATCGCCGCCCTTCCCAGTAACGATATGTGCATGCATATAATGACTGAAGGTCCACAAGGTAGCTGAACTTGAACTTGGATAAACTTTACTTAAAGACTTGCGGTACATCCAAAGAACAGTAACAGTCTCATTAATACAGTCTCCATACACTTCAGTGACTGACAGTTGTTGCAGACCTTGACTTTTATTATAATCTCAGAATTCAGGGTAATTTCGGATTTAGGGGTGAGATATGGTCCGGTGATCTTGCAGAGTGCTTAGGGATCGATACACTCACGGTTTTGTAAAGATCAGCCATCGCCTCAAGGTTCGGGCCTAACTCACTGATGACAGCAGCGCAGATCCTTCCCTGTCAACAGCCCACGAGGAAAGAGCGACGCTGCTTGCTACGCAGCACAGGAACAAGAGAGTGATTAATGGCCGCCGCTCCCTTATATGGGCAGGGACGTTCTGGATTGGTCCAAGTCAGCTGTCACTCACCGTTACATAGCCTGATGGGTAAACACCTGACTTTCTCCATAGTGTCTTTGGAACGCATCACGTGACCCGCAGGTCCTGTGACGCTAACTAGGTAAGTACACTTACTATATAAATATATACATTATATTTAAATAATTTTAATTACAAAAGGGGTGACAAGGGGCTAACTAAGGATGAGGACCCCACCTAAACCTAGAGACTCTGACTTTGGGGACCTCACAACAAGGTAACTGTTACGCCGAGCGCTCCGGGTCCCCGCTCCTCCCCGGAGCGCTCGCTTCACTCCCTCCGCTGCAGCGCTCCGGTCACGTCCTCTGACCCGGGGCGCTGCGATCCTGCTGCCAGCCGGGATGCGATTCGCGATGCGGGTAGCGCCCGCTCGCGATGCGCACCCCGGCTCCCCTACCTGACTCGCTCCCCGTCTGTTCTGTCCCGGCGCGCGCGGCCCCGCTCCCTAGGGCGCGCGCGCGCCGGGTCTCTGCGATTTAAAGGGCCACTGCGCCGCTGATTGGCGCAGTGGTTCCAATTAGGGTTTTCACCTGTGCACTTCCCTATATTACCTCACTTCCCTTGCACTCCCTTGCCGGATCTTGTTGCCTTAGTGCCAGTGAAAGCGTTCCTTGTGTGTTCCTTGCCTGTGTTTCCAGACCTTCTGCCGTTGCCCCTGACTACGATCCTTGCTGCCTGCCCCGACCTTCTGCTACGTCCGACCTTGCTTCTGCCTACTCCCTTGTACCGCGCCTATCTTCAGCAGCCAGAGAGGTGAGCCGTTGCTAGTGGATACGACCTGGTCACTACCGCCGCAGCAAGACCATCCCGCTTTGCGGCGGGCTCTGGTGAAAACCAGTAGTGGCTTAGAACCGGTCCACTAGCACGGTCCACGCCAATCCCTCTCTGGCACAGAGGGTCCACTACCTGCCAGCCGGCATCGTGACAGTAGATCCGGCCATGGATCCCGCTGAAGTTCCTCTGCCAGTTGTCGCTGACCTCACCACGGTGGTCGCCCAGCAGTCACAACAGATAGCGCAACAAGGCCAACAGCTGTCTCAACTGACCGTTATGCTACAACAGTTGCTACCACAGCTTCAGCAGTCATCTCCTCCGCCAGCTCCTGCACCTCCTCCGCAGCGAGTGGCCGCTCCTGGGATACGCTTATCCTTGCCGGATAAATTTGATGGGGACTCTAAGTTTTGCCGTGGCTTTCTTTCCCAATGTTCCCTGCATCTGGAGATGATGTCGGACCTGTTTCCCACTGAAAGGTCTAAGGTGGCTTTCGTAGTCAGTCTTCTGTCCGGAAAAGCCCTGTCATGGGCCACACCGCTCTGGGACCGCAATGACCCCGTCACTGCCTCTGTACACTCCTTCTTCTCGGAAATCCGAAGTGTCTTTGAGGAACCTGCCCGAGCCTCTTCTGCTGAGACTGCCCTGTTGAACCTGGTCCAGGGTAATTCTTCCGTTGGCGAGTATGCCGTACAATTCCGTACACTTGCTTCAGAATTGTCCTGGAATAATGAGGCCCTCTGCGCGACCTTCAAAAAAGGCCTATCCAGCAACATTAAAGATGTTCTGGCCGCACGAGAAATTCCTGCTAATCTACATGAACTTATTCACCTAGCCACTCGCATTGACATGCGTTTTTCTGAAAGGCGTCAGGAACTCCGCCAAGATATGGACTCTGTTCGCACGAGGCGTTTCGTCTCCTCGGCTCCTCTCTCCTCTGGTCCCCTGCAATCTGTTCCTGTGCCTCCCGCCGTGGAGGCTATGCAGGTCGACCGGTCTCGCCTGACACCTCAAGAGAGGACACGACGCCGTATGGAGAACCTCTGCCTGTACTGTGCTAGTACCGAACACTTCCTGAGGGATTGTCCTATCCGTCCTCCTCGCCTGGAAAGACGTACGCTGACTCCGCACAAAGGTGAGACAGTCCTTGATGTCTACTCTGCTTCTCCACGTCTTACTGTGCCGGTGCGGATGTCTGCCTCTGCCTTCTCCTTCTCTACAGTGGCCTTCTTGGACTCTGGATCTGCAGGAAATTTTATTTTGGCCTCTCTCGTCAACAGGTTCAACATCCCAGTGACCAGTCTCGCCAGACCCCTCTACATCAATTGTGTAAATAATGAAAGATTGGACTGTACCATACGTTTCCGCACGGAGCCCCTTCTTATGAGCATCGGATCTCATCATGAGAGGATTGAACTTTTGGTCCTCCCCAATTGCACCTCGGAGATTCTCCTTGGACTTCCCTGGCTTCAACTTCATTCCCCAACCCTGGATTGGTCCACTGGGGAGATCAAGAGTTGGGGGTCCTCTTGTTCCAAGAACTGTCTAAAACCGGTTCCCAGTAACCCTTGCCGTAACTCTGTGGTTCCTCCAGTAACCGGTCTCCCTAAGGCCTATATGGACTTCGCGGATGTTTTCTGCAAAAAACAAGCTGAGACTCTACCTCCTCACAGGCCTTATGATTGCCCTATCGACCTCCTCCCGGGTACTACTCCACCCCGGGGCAGAATTTATCCTCTCTCTGCCCCAGAGACTCTTGCCATGTCCGAATACGTCCAGGAGAATCTAAAAAAGGGCTTTATCCGTAAATCCTCCTCTCCTGCCGGAGCCGGATTTTTCTTTGTGTCCAAAAAAGATGGCTCCCTACGTCCTTGCATTGACTACCGCGGTCTTAATAAAATCACGGTTAAGAACCGCTACCCCTTACCCCTCATCTCTGAACTCTTTGATCGCCTCCAAGGTGCCCACATCTTCACTAAATTGGACTTAAGAGGCGCCTATAACCTCATCCGCATCAGAGAGGGGGACGAGTGGAAAACGGCATTTAACACCAGAGATGGACACTTTGAGTATCTGGTCATGCCCTTTGGACTGTGCAATGCCCCTGCCGTCTTCCAAGACTTTGTCAATGAAATTTTTCGTGATCTGTTATACTCCTGTGTTGTGGTATATCTGGACGATATCCTAATTTTTTCTGCCAATCTAGAAGAACACCGCCAGCATGTCCGTATGGTTTTTCAGAGACTTCGTGACAACCAACTCTATGCCAAAATTGAGAAATGTCTGTTTGAATGCCAATCTCTTCCTTTTCTAGGATATTTGGTCTCTGGCCAGGGACTACAGATGGATCCAGACAAACTCTCTGCCGTCTTAAATTGGCCACGCCCCTCCGGACTCCGTGCTATCCAACGCTTTTTGGGGTTCGCCAATTATTACAGGCAATTTATTCCACATTTTTCTACCATTGTGGCTCCTATCGTGGCTTTAACCAAGAAAAATGCTGATCCCAAGTCCTGGCCTCCTCAAGCAGAAGACTCCTTTAAACGACTCAAGTCTGCCTTTTCTTCGGCTCCCGTGCTCTCCAGACCTGACCCTTCCAAACCCTTCCTATTGGAGGTTGATGCCTCCTCAGTAGGAGCTGGAGCTGTTCTTCTACAAAAAAATCCTTCCGGGCATGCTGTCACTTGTGGTTTTTTCTCTAGGACCTTCTCTCCAGCGGAGAGGAACTACTCCATCGGGGATCGAGAGCTTCTAGCCATTAAATTAGCACTTGAGGAATGGAGGCATCTGCTGGAGGGATCAAGATTTCCTGTTATTATCTACACCGACCACAAGAACCTCTCCTACCTCCAGTCGGCCCAACGGCTGAATCCTCGCCAGGCCCGGTGGTCTCTGTTCTTTGCCCGATTTAATTTTGAGATTCACTTTCGTCCTGCCGATAAGAACATTAGGGCCGATGCTCTCTCTCGTTCCTCGGATGCCTCAGAAGTTGATCTCCCTCCGCAACACATCATTCCACCTGACTGCCTGATCTCCACTTCTCCTGCCTCCATCAGGCAGACTCCTCCAGGAAAGACCTTTGTTTCTCCACGCCAACGCCTCGGAATCCTCAAATGGGGTCACTCCTCCCATCTCGCAGGTCATGCGGGCATCAAGAAATCTGTGCAACTCATCTCCCGCTTCTATTGGTGGCCGACTCTGGAGACGGATGTTGGGGACTTTGTGCGAGCCTGCACTATCTGTGCCCGGGATAAGACTCCTCGCCAGAAGCCCGCTGGTTTTCTTCATCCTCTGCCTGTCCCCGAACAGCCTTGGTCTCTGATTGGTATGGATTTTATTACTGATTTACCCCCTTCCCGTGGCAACACCGTTATTTGGGTGGTCGTTGATCGATTCTCCAAAATGGCACATTTCATCCCTCTTCCTGGTCTTCCTTCTGCGCCTCAGTTGGCTAAACAATTTTTTGTACACATTTTTCGTCTTCACGGGTTGCCTACGCAGATTGTCTCGGATAGAGGGGTCCAATTCGTGTCTAAATTCTGGAGGGCTCTCTGTAAACAACTCAAGATTAAATTAAATTTTTCCTCTGCATATCATCCCCAGTCCAATGGACAAGTAGAAAGAATTAACCAGATCCTGGGTGATTATTTGCGACATTTTGTTTCCTCCCGCCAGGATGACTGGGCAGATCTCCTTCCATGGGCCGAATTTTCGTATAACTTCAGGGTCTCTGAATCTTCCTCCAAATCCCCATTTTTCGTGGTGTACGGCCGTCACCCTCTTCCCCCCCTCCCTACCCCCTTGCCCTCTGGTCTGCCCGCTGTGGATGAAATTTCTCGTGACCTTTCCATTATATGGAGAGAGACCCAAAATTCTCTCTTACAGGCTTCTTCACGCATGAAGAGGTTCGCGGATAAGAAAAGAAGAGCTCCCCCCGTTTTTTCCCCTGGAGACAAGGTATGGCTCTCCGCTAAATATGTCCGCTTCCGTGTCCCTAGCTACAAGTTGGGACCACGCTATCTTGGTCCTTTCAAAATTTTGTGTCAAATTAATCCTGTCTCTTATAAACTTCTTCTTCCTCCTTCTCTTCGTATCCCTAATGCCTTTCACGTCTCTCTTCTCAAACCACTCATCCTCAACCGTTTTTCTCCCAAATCTGTTCCTCCCACTCCTGTTTCCGGCTCCTCGGACGTCTTCTCGGTCAAGGAAATTTTGGCTGCCAAAAAGGTCAGAGGGAAAAATTTTTTTTTAGTAGACTGGGAGGGTTGTGGTCCTGAAGAGAGATCCTGGGAACCTGAGGACAACATCCTTGACAAAAGTCTGCTCCTCAGGTTCTCAGGCTCCAAGAAGAGGGGGAGACCCAAGGGGGGGGGTACTGTTACGCCGAGCGCTCCGGGTCCCCGCTCCTCCCCGGAGCGCTCGCTTCACTCCCTCCGCTGCAGCGCTCCGGTCACGTCCTCTGACCCGGGGCGCTGCGATCCTGCTGCCAGCCGGGATGCGATTCGCGATGCGGGTAGCGCCCGCTCGCGATGCGCACCCCGGCTCCCCTACCTGACTCGCTCCCCGTCTGTTCTGTCCCGGCGCGCGCGGCCCCGCTCCCTAGGGCGCGCGCGCGCCGGGTCTCTGCGATTTAAAGGGCCACTGCGCCGCTGATTGGCGCAGTGGTTCCAATTAGGGTTTTCACCTGTGCACTTCCCTATATTACCTCACTTCCCTTGCACTCCCTTGCCGGATCTTGTTGCCTTAGTGCCAGTGAAAGCGTTCCTTGTGTGTTCCTTGCCTGTGTTTCCAGACCTTCTGCCGTTGCCCCTGACTACGATCCTTGCTGCCTGCCCCGACCTTCTGCTACGTCCGACCTTGCTTCTGCCTACTCCCTTGTACCGCGCCTATCTTCAGCAGCCAGAGAGGTGAGCCGTTGCTAGTGGATACGACCTGGTCACTACCGCCGCAGCAAGACCATCCCGCTTTGCGGCGGGCTCTGGTGAAAACCAGTAGTGGCTTAGAACCGGTCCACTAGCACGGTCCACGCCAATCCCTCTCTGGCACAGAGGGTCCACTACCTGCCAGCCGGCATCGTGACAGTAACGGATGCAATCTGGTGCCGGGACACCACAGATAGATAGATATGAGATAGATAGATAGAAAGATATGAGATAGATATGAGATAGATAGATAGATAGATAGATAAATATACAGCAACAGAAGAATACAGCAGCACACTGCCAGCACAAGGATATAGGTGAAACATGAACATGCAGATAAAACATGGAGACTATACAGCTATGGTGTAATAGATGCAAATGTGAAACTATGAGATAGTGAGGCACTTAGCTCCCAAATTTGTCTCCGCCGGTGGTCACATAGCTTGGACCTCTATCAGGTGTATATAAGGTGTCTTGGATGTTCCAGATCCTGCCATGCTTACTGAATTGTTCACACAGAGGCATATTCACAGTGTAGGGTCCGTCCCAAGGAGGCCACCTTATCGCGGTGGGACGGTCCAAGCTATTTGACCGCCGGCGGAGACAAATTTGCGAGCTAAGTGCCTCACTATCTCATAGTTTCACATTTGCATCTATTACACCATAGCTGTATAGTCTCCATGTTTTATCTGCATATTCATGTTTCACCTATATCTTTGTGCTGGCAGTGTGCTGCTGCATTCTTCTGTTGCTGTATATCTAGCCTAGTAGCGTGCACCTGTAGGCCAGGTCCATATAATAGTTTGGTATCAACTAAAGTGCTGGCTGACTTATTCTTTGTCTAGATAGATAAATAGATGTGAGATAGATAGATAGAGATAGATATAGATAGATAGATATGAGATAGATAGATATGAGATAGATAGATAGATAGATATGAGATAGATATGAGATAGATATGAGATATATAGATATGAGATAGATATGAGATAGATAGATAAATAAATATGAGATAGATATGATAGATATGAGATAGATAGATACGAGATAGATAGATAGATATGAGATAGATAGATATGAGATAGATAGATATGAGATAGATAGATATGATAGATATGAGATAGATATGAGATAGATACAAGATAGATAGATAGATAGATAGATATGAGATAGATAGATATGAGATAGATAGATATGAGATAGATAGATAGATATGATAGATATGAGATAGATAGATAGATAGATAGATATGAGATAGATAGATATGAGATAGATAGATAGATAGATATGAGATAGATAGATATGAGATAGATAGATATGAGATAGATAGATAGATATGAGATAGATAGATATGATAGATATGAGATAGATAGATAGATATGATAGATATGAGATAGATAGGAAGATAGATAGATAGATAGATAGATAGATATGAGATAGATAGATAGATAGATAGATAGATAGATATGAGATAGATAAATATTAGATAGATAGATATGGGATAGATAGATATGAGATAGATAGATATGAGATAGATAGATATGAGATAGATAGATATGAGATAGATAGATATGAGATAGATAGATAGATAGATAGATATGGGATAGATAGATATGAGATAGATAGATATGAGATAGATAGATATGAGATAGATAGATAGATATGAGATAGATAGATTAACATGGTCCATATCACTATATATAAGAAGCTGCTTACTTTACACCATCTGTACATTTATAATTATATACAGTGAAGGAAAAAGTACCCCCCCCCCCACCCCCCCATTCATTTTGTTTGTAAGTTTTCCCTCTGACATATAAATGATCCGTCTATAATTTAATCGTCACTTTATTTGTACATCGAGAGGCAAAAGTACAGAAAACCCTTTACACATAAAATACAAATCAATTTGTATTTTAAGTATTTGTCCCCTTGTCAAATCCTGTGACTTTGTACTTGTACTAAACCCTTGTTAATGACCCCAGAGGTCAGAGGTCTCCTTTAGTCTCCTCAGGTCTTGTTCCTCGCTGCAGATCCTTTCACAGTCATTAAGGATTTGAGGATGATGTTTGACAACTGGAACCGAGAGCCCCTCCTCAGTTTGTCTATGGGATTAAAGGGGTACTCCGGTGGAATTTTTATTTTTTTAAATCAATTGGTGCAGAAAGTTAAACAGATTTGTAAATTACTTAAAAAAAAAAAGCTTAAAAAAGCTTTACCCTCCTCCCACCTACTTGCTCCCGTTGCTCTCCCTACTGGGCACTCGGCACTCTTTGACCTTTGATGACAGTGACGACCATAGGTGGATACATCGGCCTCTGTAACCTCCGGATGTCCTCTCCACCCGCACCGTGAATTTCACATTTCTACCTGTAAGTGGTTATTGCTTTTGTAATAGGTCACAGCCGTTACTCCCTCCTGCATTCTTTCTTGACTGTTCACAGTTTGCAGATACAGGATATAACCCTATTTGTACGTGACTATTGAAGGCTGGGGGCGCTGTTCTATTCCCCCATTCTTCTGTCTTTCTATGTTTTTATATTACTTTAAACTTAATAAACTGCTTATATAAAAAAATAAGCTTTACCCTTCCTGTACTTTTTAGCAGCTGTATGCTACAGAGGAAATTCTTTTCTTTTTAAATTTCTTTTTTGTCTTGTCCACACTGCTCTATGCTGACACCTCTGTCCGTGTCAGGAACTGTCCAGAGCAGGATAGGTTTGCTATGGGGATTTCCTCCTGCTCTGGACAGTTCCTGATTTGGGCATCAGGTGTCAGCAGAGAGCACTGTGGACAAGACAAAAAAGAAATTAAAAAAGAAAAGAATTTCCTCTGTAGCATACAGCTGCTAATAAGTACTGGAAGTGTAAAGATTTTTTGATAGAAGTAATTTACAAATCTGTTTAACTTTCTGGCACCAGTTGATTAAAAAAAAATGTTTTCCACGGGAGAACCCCTGTAAGGGCTGGAAATGAGCTAGGCCACTGCAGGACCATAATGTGCTTCTTCTGGAGGCACTCCTTTGTTGTCTTGGCTATGTGTTTTGGGTCATTGTTATGCTGGAATATGCATCCACAACCCGTCAGTGCCCTGGATAAGGAAAGGAGGTTCTCGCCAATATTTGACAGTACATGGCCCCATCCATCGTTCCTTCGCAGTTGTCCTGTCCCCCCAAAGCATAATGTTTCCACCTCCATGTGTGACGGTGGGGATGATGTTCTTGAGGTCAAAGGTTCCGTTCCTCCTTCTCCAAACACGGAGAGTTGAGATAATACCAAAGAACTTGATTTTGGTCTCTTCTGAACACTGTCACCCTGTTCTCCTCTGAATTATTCAGATGTTCATGGGAAAACTTCAGACGGGCCTGTACATGTGATTTCTTAAGCAGGGGACCTTGCGGACACTGTAGGATTTCAGTCCTTCACTGCGTAGTGTGTAACCAATTGTTTTCTTGGTGACTATGGTCCCAGCTGCCTCGAGATCATTAAAAAGATCTTCCCGTGTAGATCTGGGCTGATTCCTTGATGTTCTCATGATCATTGATCCTCCTCCTGGACTGATTCCTCGATGTTCTCATGATCATTGATCCTCCTCCTGGACTGATTCCTCAATGTTCTCATGATCATTGATCCTCCTCCTGGACTGATTCCTAGATGTTCTCATGATCATTGATCCTCCTCCTGGACTGATTCTTCAATGTTCTCATGATCATTGATCCTCCTCCTGGACTGATTCTTCAATGTTCTCATGATCATTGATCCTCCTCCTGGACTGATTCCTCACCACTCCCCTGATCATTGATCCTCCTCCTGGACTGATTCCTTGATGTTCCCATGATCATTGATCCTCCTCCTGGACTGATTCCTTGATGTTCCCATGATCATTGATCCTCCTCCTGGATTGATTCCTTGATGTTCTCATGATCATTGATCCTCCTCCTGGACTAATTCTTCAATGTTCTCATGATCATTGATCCTCCTCCTGGACTGATTCCTCGATGTTCTCATGATCATTGATCCTCCTCCAGGACTGATTCCTCGATGTTCTCATGATCATTGATCCTCCTCCTGGACTGATTCCTCGATGTTCTTATGATCATTGATCCTCCTCCTGGACTGATTCCTCGATGTTCTCATGATCATTGATCCTCCTCCTTGACTGATTCCTCGATGTTCTCATGATCATTGATCCTCCTCCTGGACTGATTCCTCGATGTTCTCATGATCATTGATCCTCCTCCTGGACTGATTCCTCGATGTTCTCATGATCATTGATCCTCCTCCTGGACTGATTCCTCAATGTTCTCATGATCAGTGATCCTCCTCCTGGACTGATTCCTCGATGTTCTCTTGATCATTGATCCTCCTCCTGGACTTATTCCTTGATGTTCTCATGATCATTGATCCTCCTTGTGGACTGATTCCTCAATGTTCTCATGATCATTGATCCTCCTCCAGGGCTGATTCCTTGATGTTCTCATGATCATTGATCCTCCTCCAGGACTGATTCCTTGATGTTCTCATGATCATTGATCCTCCATGAGCTGAGATCTTACATGAAGCCCCCGACCGAGGGAGATTGACAATTACTTTGTGTTTCTTCCATTTGTCAATAATGGCACCAACTGTAGTAAAATTCTTCCCAAGCTGCTTGGTGATGGTCTTGTAGCCCATTCCAGCCTTGTGTAGGTCGACAATCTTTTCCCTAACATCCTTGGACAGTTCTTTGGTCTTGGTCATGGTGGAGGTGTCTTTTATACAGGTAACAAGCTGAAATGAGGAGTGTTCCCTTTAAAGGGGTACTCCGCTGCCCCAACATCCAAAACATTTTGCTCTGAACGCTGGGTGCGGGCTACTGGGGTCGCCATGCCCCCATGTGATGTCATGTCCCGCCCCCTCAATGCAAGTCCATGGGAGGGGGCATGGCAGCTGCCACGCCCCCTCCCATAGACTTGCATTGAGGGGGCGGGACGTGGCGTCACTAGGGGGCATGTACATGACATCACGGCTCTCGCTGACTGCACCCAGCATTCGAAACAAAATTTTCCGGACGCTGGGGCAGTGGAGTACCCCTTTAAGAGAGTGCTCCTAATGTCAGCTCCGTACCTGTATAAAAGACACATGGGAGCCAAAAATGTTGCTTATTGATAGGGGTCAAATACTAATTTTTCTGAGAAAGATGCTCATAATTTATGTGATTGTTGTGTTGTTATTCGGTTTCTCACTATTCAGATAAAGGGATCATTAAAATGATAGAAGAATCTTTCTTTCCAGTGAACAAACCTAAAACATTTTTAGGACACCAAATAATTTATTCCTTCACTGTACTAGGATTATTGATCTAGTTGGTGATTTGTCAGTGTGAGAGATGACCATGTTAGATCTGCCATAATTGTGGCACTTTTCTCCTCCAGGGGGATTCGGGGGGTCCCTTGGCATGTCAGATTGGCAGCTCCTGGTTTCTTGCTGGGATTGTAAGCTGGGGCGATGGTTGTGCCAGACCAGGGGAACCCGGCGTCTACACCAAGGTCTCCAGCTTCTCGGCCTGGATACAGGAGAACATCAATCTACCTGCAAATTCTGGGAGGAAAATCAACGCGACAACCATCGATGTCAATACATTCAGCACAAAGACACCACAAACAACCGCACAAAGCTTCTCCTTATCCAAAAACATTCATGGAATCTCCAACCTGGCAGGACCGAGGTCTAACATGGCGACCGCACACATGGTGCTTCTCATGATCCTCTTCAGGACATTAGACATTTTGTAGGAAGTACCTGAGAAGCTGTAAATAGCTTCAGCTATCCTGGAGGTCTACAATGGAAAGGTCCAATCTTTTGATTTGTTTGGAAATCTGAATGTAAGTGGTTAACCTGTCCAGGACAAAGGGCGTACAGGTACGCCCTCAAGCCCTGGTACTTATGATCAAGGGCGTACATGTGCGCCCTGGTCCCATTTACCGGGTTTAAACCGACCTCACCTGCGGAGGATGGGTTAAACCCGGTGGGTCCCGATTGCTACGGGCAGCCAGGACCCACGGCTAATGGCGGGCACCGCCAATCGGGCCGATGCCCAACATTAACCCTTTAGACGCTGCGATTAAAGTTGATTGTGGCATCTAAAATGAAAGTGAAACTATCCCGGCAGCTCCGTATAGCTGATCGGGACTATCACGACAAAATCGCGATGTCCCTATCAGCTTACCAGACGACGAGAGGGTCCTCACCTCGTTTGCTCGGCGATCTGCTGAGAACACTGATCACATTGATCAGTATATGCAATCAGAAAATTGCATAATATAAATTAAAAAAAGTTAAAAGTGAATTAATAAAAGTGAATTAAAGTGTACCTCTCATTTACTTGATACATCATTGCCCCTTCGTAATAAACCACCCCCGGCCATTATTTATATTATTTGTTAGTTTTCTACCTTGATATTGCTCTGTATTTTTTATGCTCAGTCACAGTCAGATTCACAGAGTGAGAAGGGGCGTTCCCCAACAGGCGTGACATCATCTGAAGCCATACAGGGGAGAACTTCAAAGGAGAATGGATCCAGCTCAATGCAGGTAAAATCAACTTTAATCCATAGGACAAGGAGGATACAAGTAACGCGTTTCAAGCGCTGTACGCGCTCTTAGTCAGAGGGGAGAACTTCCACCCTCACTCTGCTACACACAGCCCAGAGCAGTTCAATGTTAGATGAGCTATGATACACACCCCTCAGCATTTCCTGATTTTAGACTTCTGCCAGTCCAGCAGAAGTCCAAAGTCTGCGCAAAAGATGGGGGGGGGGGGGGGGGGGGGGGGTGAAATGCGCTCTGGACACATAGGGAGACACCTAGTGGCAGCTTTTTTAAACACACATAAAACAGAAAACTAATTTTTTTTTTAAACAAAGTACATTAGAAAGATTTTTTATTTACCATAAGGAGTTCAATAGCAAACATTTGTTTAATTAGAGTGCCCATTTAACACCTTCCCTATTAAAAGTTGAAATCGCCCTCCTTTTCCCATTTTTTTTAATAAAATAATGTAATAAGATAAAAACAATCATTTGTGGTACTGCGTAAATGCGTAAATGTCCAAAGTATTAAAATGTAAGGTTAGCTAAACCGCACGGTCGATGGCGTACACGTAAAAAACTACCAAAGTCCAAAATTGTGCATTTTTGGTTATTTCATATACCATAAAAAACTAATAGATAATGATCCAAAGAAAAATGGTATCGGTAAAAATTACAGACCATGGTGCAAGAAAGGAGCCCTCATATAGCCCCATACGTGGAAAAATAAAAAAGTTAGAGGGGTCAGAAGATGACAATTTTAAACATACTAATTTTGGGGAATGTGGATTTTTTTAAAGTAGTAAAATAAAATAAAACCATTATGAATTGGGTATCCTTGTAACCATATGGACCTACAAAATAAAGATAAGGTGTCATTTTTTATCAAAAATTGCACTGTGTAGAAACAGAAGCCCCAAAAAGTTAAAAAATAGCTTTTTTTTTTTTTTTTCAATTTCACCCCACAAATATATTTTTGGGGGTTTTGTGGTAGATTTTGTTATTTAATGACTGACGTAATTACAAAGTACAATTGATGGCACAAAAAAATAAGCCATTATATGGGTCTGTAGGTGCAAAATTGGAAGTGGTATGATTTTTAGAAGGAGAGGAGGAAAAAAACGCCAAGGAGCTGAAAAACACCAAAAAAGAGTGAAAAACGCCAAAAGGATAAAAAAATAAAATAAAAAAAATAAAAACTCCAAACTGAAAAACGCAAAGTGGAAAAAGAATTTAGCGTTTTTTCATTGATTTACAGCTAACATTTGGCCGCAGTGTTTTTTCAATGAAAAGACGCCATAGGGGCCATTTTGGTGTTTTTTGGGGCAAAACTCCTAAAAAAAAAGCAAGTGGAATCTTAGCCTTACAGTTCTGGAAAGCTGTCCCTTGTGAACATTCTTGTGTTCTTAATATTTACACAGAGCTTCCTCCGGAACATAATCCCTCTCCTCCTCCCTTTAGTCATCATCATCATCATTTTAGAAGTTTACTGCTTAGACCAGGGCTGCTTTTGTGGTGTAAACTCTTTCTTGTTGTGATGCTGTTGCTGTTTTTATTTCTGCTTAAAAAACACCTTGTAAACACATAAATAAAAACCTGTAATCACCTCCAGCAATGTGTCACCCTGTTCAGTGTAGTCAAAGGGAAAGTAGATCCCGGCACACCGGTATCTTGATGCAAATCTTGATAATTTTTATTGATGAATTAATTCATGCCAGTGAACGCAGCACACGTTCCGGCTGTAAAGTCTTTTTCAACTGCATAGAGGTAGCTCTCCCGGTTACACAGTATTTATGCATTACAATTAATTAAAGCAATCAAGGTTCCCCAGCAACAAACCATCAACAAAAGATCAAAGTAACATTTTAAAGTAACAGAACATAACATAATATAATATGGATGGACTTCCTACAATAGACAATATCGCCATATATATATATATATATATATATATATATATATATATATATATATTTATTTTCCTGAATCCTTCTCAGGTAGCTCTGTAAAAAGAAGAAGAGAAAAAACATATAAATATAAAATTAGAGGCAAGGTAATCACTTATAATAACTGAGCAATGTCATAGTCCTGGTTTAAAACCCGGGGTTCCAGGGTCCCCAACCTATGGATCCAGAAAGCCTCCTTTCTAAGTAAAAGTTTTTTGATATCCCCACCGCTTCTAGGGGGAATCACCTCATCAATAATCTGATATTTCAGCTGTGCCACTGTATGTCCCTTCTGCTTAAAGTGGTATGTTATGGGTAATAGTGTGTTAGCACATCTGATTCGCGACTTATGTCTATTCATGCGGTCTCCCACACGTTGGGTGGTCTCCCCAACGTATAGGACACCACATGGACATTTTGACAGCGTTTGTTGCAGATCAGTGGCGGACCGCGAAATTCTTCTATATGTGGGTAGGATTTTGACAAGATAGACCAGTGGTCCCTAATGATAGCATCAATCTTATAGCTCAACAGGTGAAATGTTCTCACGAACGGGTGAAATATTCAGTGCACTTTCACCAGCACTATGTCATCGCATGGCGGGGAGGAGTATGTGCTATATTAGTAAGTGACATATTTTGGGATGAACCCTTTAATACCTTACTGGAACAAAAGTGAACAGAACATTTTTAAGTAATTATTTAATTGCCTCCAAGCAATGGGCGACACGCATGTACAATATAATACAGTAAGTGTTTATATTATTGGGCACGTTTCTATACCCTTATTACATAATGTTTGTGTCTTGTTTATCATTTGAATATTGTTCTCTAACAATCAGACTTTGTTCCTGACACTTATAATTTCCATGTGCGTCCTTACCACGTCTTATGTGCCAGGTCCTCACCTTTGACGTAGGAATCTTCCAGGTCCCTATGACACAGAGCTCCCTCTATTGTCCTTCCTGTCAGCAGTGCCAGCTACTCCTCCTCTCTAATGATGTATCTGTAGTAATCTCCAGTCAACATATCACTGGTAACATAACTACTGAGCTGCCTGCCCAAAGAATATAAGAGGGCGGCCGATTGTATAAATGTATCCAGTCTAGACAATGCTCTGTGAGCTAAACAGTCTGTACTCCAGACTGATACATTGTACATAATTAGTCCTGCGCTCAGCTGAGAAGTAATACAATTGTATCCAGTGTACACAATGCTCTGTGAGCTAAAGAGTCATGATTCTAGACTGATAGATTGAAGCAAACTAGCAGAGGGATTTGTGCTGCTGAAGACCATGAGGGAGACAGATAGTTCATAAAATGAATAGGACAGGATATGAGGTCGAGATAGGAGGTCAGGATATGAGGTTGAGATTGGAGGCCAGCAGATGAGGCCAAGATATGAGGTCAGGATATGAATTTGAGATATAAGGACAGGATATGAGGATGGGATATGAGGATGGAATATGAAGTCAGGATATGAGGACGGGATATGAGGTCAGGATAGGAGGACGAGATATGAGGACAGGATAGGAGGTCAGGATATGAGTGCAGGATATGAGGACATGATATGAGGTTGGGATATGAGGACGGGAAATGAGGTCGAGATATGAGGACGGGATATGAGGTCAAGATTGAAAGTGGGGATATGAGGATAGGATATGAGGTCGAGATATGAGGTTGGGATATGAGGATGGGATAGGAGGTTGGGATATGAGGATGGGATATGAGGTCGAGATAGGAGGTCGAGATAGGAGGATGAGATATGAGGTCAGGATATAAGGACAGGATATGAGGTTGAGATATGAGGTCGGGATATGAGGACAGGATATGAGGTTGAGATATGAGGACAGGATATGCGGATGGGATATGAGGTTGAGATATGAGGTAAGGATATGGGGTTGGGATATGACAACAATATATGAAGATGGGATAGGAGGTCAGGATATGAGGTCAAGATATGAGGACGGAATAGGAGGTCGGGATAGGAGGTCGAGATATGAGGTTGGGATATGTGGACGGGATAGGAGGTTGGGATAGGAGGATGGGATATGAGGTTGAGATAGGAGGTCGAGATAGCAGGACGGGATATGAGGTCGGGATAGGAGGTCAGGATATGAGGTCGAGATTGGAGGTCAGGATATGAGGCCGAGATATGAGGTCAGGATATGAGGTTGAGATATGAGGACAGGATATGAGGATGGAATATGAAGTCGGGATATGAGGACGGGATATGAGGTCAGGATAGGAGGACGGGATATGAGGACAGGATAGGAGGTCAGGATATGAGTGCAGGATATGAGGATGGGTTATGAGGACAGGATATGAGGTTGGGATATGAGGACGGGATATGAGGACGGGAAATGAGGTCGAGATATGAGGACGGGATATGAAGTCAATATTGAAAGTCGGGATATGAGGATGGGATATGAGGTCGAGATATGAGGACGGGATAGGAGGTCGGGATAGGAGGTAGAGATATGAGGACAGGATATGAGGATGGGATATGAGGATGGAATATGAAGTCGGGATATGAGGACGGGATATGAGGTCAGGATAGGAGGACGGGATATGAGGACAGGATAGGAGGTCAGGATAGGAGGACGGGATATGAGGACAGGATAGGAGGTCAGGATATGAGTGCGGGATAGGAGGACGGGATATGAGGATGGGATATGAGGACAGGATAGGAGGATGGGATATGAGGACAGGATAGCAGGTCAGGATATGAGTGCGGGATAGGAGGACGGGATATGAGGATGGGATATGAGGACAGGATAGGAGGTTGGGATATGAGGACGGGATATGAGGACGGGAAATGAGGTCAAGATATGAGGACGGGATATGAGGTCAAGATTGAAAGTCGGGATATGAGGATGGGATATGAGGATGGGATATGAGGTCGGGATATGAGGATGGGATAGGAGGTCAGGATAGGAGGTCGAGATATGAGGTTGGGATATGAGGACGGGATATGAGGATGGGATAGGAGGTTGGGATATGAGGATGGAATATGAGGTCAAGATAGGAGGTCAAGATAGGAGGATGGGATATGAGGTCAGGATATGAGGAGAGGATATGAGGTTGAGATATGAGGTCGGGATATGAGAACAGGATATGAGGTTGAGATATGAGGACAGGATATGGGGTTGGGATATGACAACAATATATGAGGATGGGATAGGAGGTCGGGATATGAGGTCGAGATATGAGGACAGAATAGGAGGTCGGGATGGGAGGTTGAGATATGAGGTTGAGATATGAGGACGGGATAGGAGGTTGGGATAGGAGGATGGGATATGAGGTTGAGATAGGAGGTCGAGATAGGAGGACGGGATATGAGGTCGGGATATGAGGACAGGATATGAGGTTGAGATATGAGGTCGGGATATGAGGACAGGATATGAGGTTGAGATATGAGGATGAGATATGGGGTTGGGATATGACAACAATATATGAGGACGGGATATGAAGTCAAAAGCTTCCTCCTCTGTTGATTTTCCTCCCCAACAAGGATGAGGAAGGAAAAACTGGGCAACGCCGGGTACTCAGCTACTAGTTAATAAAAGAAATAAATATAAATAAATACATCAATTAATCATAAATTAAATAAATATATTACTTAATAATACAATAAATACATACATAAAAGATAACAATAAATAAATACATAAATAAATAAATAAATAATTTTGCTGCAGTTTGGCTCACATTAGATACATTACATACAATGGAGATGGCTGATCCCAACACTAGGTATGTGACAAAAGAGCGTTCTTATTCACTGACAGGAAGCAGAGATCTCTAAGACTTCTGCAACCTTCTATAAGGGGTAAATGCAGAAAATGTATTTCCTACCTGAAATTTTCTTTTCCTGAAGTCCGTAGGCGGCACGAATGGGTTAAATTTATTTGCTAACCTGCAAGAAGAGCTTACAACTAGCAATAGAATTAGAGACAAGTTAATCAAATTCAAGACACCTGTTTAGCATAAAGGTACCAAGGAAACACCAAACTCATGTATCGTATGCAGCAATAGATTTTATTGGGGGGGGGGGTATAATTGTGCCGCCTACGGACTTCAGGAAAAGAAAATTTCAGATAGGAAATACATTTTCTGCTTCCTGTACGTCCCTAAGGCGGCACGAATGGGACATGCAAGCAGTGCAAAAAGTAATTTGAAAGGGGAGGGATTACTCTTGGCTTAAAGCCCCTTGAATAACGCTAGAGCCAAAGGCTGATCCAACGGCCGATGCAACATTAAGCCTATAGTGCTTCACAAAGGTGTTAGGAGACTTCGCAGATTTGGTCCAATGGCACATGGTATTTCTCCGCCCAGGAAGTTGCTGTGGATCTGGTTGAGTGTGCTCTCAGGAGAAGGGGAGACATTATTACAAAATACTTGCATATTATCCAATTAAGACCTGCAAGGGGTCAGTCATCTCCCAGCATGAAATAATCAAAAATATAAGTATAAAGTTAAATAGGAGGAGAGTGCCTAATGCTTAACTTTTAATAAGATCTCATAAAACGACACCAATTAGTGCTCAAAATATCCTCTCACCAAAAAAAAATTATTTAAAACTGACCAGGTTTGTCAGTAATCAAAAAGGTTGTTGCCTATAGCAACCTATATATAAGCATAAGTTAGATCTCATTCATCGACCAATTCAGACGACTTAGAACACCAACATATATTGCTTCAAATCAATCATCCATTTAAAGCTCTATGCTCACAGATGTGAGCAATATTTAGATGACCGTGGATTTAATAATTATCTCATTTGTGATCGGGGCTCCATACATGTACTAGTGACAGGACAGATTGCCTACATACCTATACAAGAACTTACCCTAGCATAGCGGTCTGAGTTGTGCCATAACCGCGCAATGAGGGCACGCCTATAGAGGGCATGCACTATAGTGAAGGAATGAATATAAGGGAGGGTTGGGTGGGTTCCACAAACGTCACGTGCTCCACCCCTGTAGGAGAGGGAGGGGTTATATACACACGCCCCCACCTGTTCCCAATAAGCCCCACCTGGAAGTGCAGGGAGCGATAATTACTTGCGCCCCTCACACAAATACAGCCCATCAGGCTTTATACTTCTGTTCGGGGCTCCATACGTGTACTAGTGACAGGAAAGATTGCCTACATACCTATACAAGATCTTACCCTAGCATAGCGGTCTGAGTTGTGCCATAACCGCGCAATGAGGGCCTATAGAGGGCAAAAAGCAACCATGCTAGGATGAATACAATTCCTGAAATAACACATCCTACATCCAGCATTAATCTTCACATACCCTTGAAACCGTGGTAGAAACGTCCATCTGTAAAGAATCAACCTGAGAATAACCTTCCCTGCCAAATACTAACTGAACTCTACCTATCACCATCCCTACTTGTGACATTACTTCAAATGGACACGGAAAGGCTAACTTCATGGCAGGTCTGAAAAGCACCAATCCCCTGCTATTTAAGAGGCAAAAACTAAACTGACAGGTAAATGACAAGAAATACCTATCTACCTGATAGACCATGTGGGTCATGTCACCTGACAAGGTTCACGAAGGCACCTTACCTGATTGAGACTGCAACAGACATACCTAACTAGCCAATGTACTGACCCAACTGGACTTGGAAGTGATGACCCGTTGCAGATGACAGCTCCCTGCGTGAGCAACGTGCCTGTTGACGTGACCAGTGTTTAGGTGAACCATCATGCCTGTAGACCTGAAAGATCTTTGTGACACCGTCGTGCCTGAACCCGTCACAGGTCCCCGCGAAACCAACGAGCCTGTAGACATGACAGGTCTTTGTGAAATCAATGTGCTTGTAAACGTCACAGGTCTTTGTAAACCATTTTTTTTTTTTTTTTTTAAATACGTAAGTGTGAAATGCTATATTGATATTGTATGCCATCTGAAACGTGTCAGATTACCTACATAACCATGTCAAATCAATTGCTCTGAAATGAGACAGCAGCAACCACGATTCAATCCCCGATCCTAAAGAAATGAGTCATGTAACTGTGTATTAAATGCACAATATATCTGCAACTAAATGCCGGCCCTCCTTAAAAGAGAACGTGCAACTATGCCGGATAGTTAATTCTGTGTACTGTAACGAAATGATAACGTAATCGAGAAATACAACAGACGAGGCTGTATCTGACCTGAAAACGTGTCAGGTCATAACAAATATAACAAACAACAAAATTGCGCTGAAAACGAGTCAGTAGCAACTGGCATTACCCCTTCATCCTGAAGAGGAGTCAGGCAACAGGGTAACATCACGAGTATTCCTGACAAAAAACCTGTATGAAGCTGGCGTCCGTAACAAAAAATGACCACTTGTGTCCAATACCTTAACCAAATGATCTACATCCACTGTGTGCACCGCATGAAACATGTTAACCGTATGTGCGGCATAACCTGCTAACAGTATACCCAACTACATGTCGCTATTCAATATGTTATTGCTCTGAGACATGTCTAACAATAACCTATGTGGTGCATCCCCCCCTGCAGACGTAGGAGGTTTAAGAATATGTGCTCGATATATCTGCAATGAATGTAAGCACCATATGTATACCGTAATCGTGTATTGTAAATATATGTACAGCCAGAGGTGCAACTGCTATTCAACACTAGGAACGAATTCACATAATAACCTACCCGCATACAACTATGGTAGTATGCAACAAATGCTGTGTACTGGTGCATGTATCATACACAAGCTGGGAGCGTAAGTACCGTGAAAACGTAAGGAATGTTATGAATTTATGCTCTAACACCATTATGAGTACAGCATACATGCCTAGAAAATAAAGTGTAAACATATATCTAAAAAGATAGACAACGTGCAACTATGCCGGATAGTTGAATATGTCTACTATAAGTAACTGATAACGTGGTCATGAAATACCACGGAGGAGGCTGTATCTGTCCTGAGAACGTCTCAGGTGGTGACAATGAACCACAATGTAATTGCTCCGAGAATTCGGCGGTAGCAACCGACATTAACTCCTTAAGCTGAAGGAGTCAGGCAAATAGGGCAACATCCTAACAAAGCTGTATAACCTTTCCGTATAAACATTATGCACGAATATGCAGTATGAAAGCTATGAGCATGAGTACAGTAAAGCTACGGGAGCATATGTGTAGTGTAGACTCTAAGGATGGAAATGCAGAAAAACTATTACCCATGTGCAGTACAACAAAATAAAGCTATGAACGTAACCAGACTACCAGACTATGAGCGTAACGTGCAACTATGCCAGATAGTTGAATCTGTGAACTATAACGAAATAACATAATCGAGAAATACAACAGACGAGGTTGTATCTGACCTGAAAACGTGTCAGGTCATAACAAATATAACAAACGTCAAAATTGCTCTGAATACGAGTCAATAGCAACCGACATTACCCCTTAACCTGAAGAGGAGTCAGGCAACAGGTTAACATTGTTACTATTCCTGAAATTGGTTGCTCTGAATGTGAGTCAGTAACAACCGCGATTCAACCCCTGAAGGAACGAGTCAGGTGACCGGGTATTGAACAGCCGATTAGTGCCACTAAAATGATGACCACCCTTGAACGAGTACCTGTGCCGGATAGTTGAATATGTGTTCTATAACTAACTGATAACGTAGTCGTGAAATACAACAGAGGAGGTTGTATCTGACCTGAGAACGTGTCAGGTCATGACAATAAACAACAATGCGATTGCTCTGAACGAGTCAGTAGCAACCGACATTGACCCCTTAACCTGAAGAGGAGTCAGGCAATAGGGCAACATCCTGACAAACCTGAGTGAACTTTCCGTATAAAAGACTATGAACGAATACACAGAATGAATGCTATAAACATACGTACAGTAAAAGCTACGGGAGCATGTGTGTAGTGTAGACACTATGGATGAACATGCAGAATAAATACCATTACCCATGTACAGTAAACGCTATGGATGTTAGTGCAGATAACATAACAGAATGAATGCTACATGTACGCAGAATAAGTACTACAACGTGTCAGCATATTAATTACTACCATCGTATGTACAGAATGAATGCTACGAATGTCCGTGTAGTGTATTGCTACAATTATATGTGCAATATACATGACGTGAACATGTCTGTGGTATGAATACAACGAGTGTATATGTGGTATAAATGCTATGAGCGTATAGTGATATGATACTATGAGCAGTATAATGCTATGAGTATACTTGCGGTATCAATGCTAAGAGCGTATGTGCCTGATGTAGGCCATGTGTATGTGCAGTATAAATGCTACAAGTACATGTGCAGTATATGTATCGAGCATATGTGCTACGAATTAATATGTGGTATGATGCTATGAGGTATGAGTACTATGAGCAGTATAATGCTGTGAACATGCTATGAGCGCGTGGCCACAACTGCACGAAACAGCATGTCACTATGTGTGAGAACCATAGGAAACCTGCGTGTATGAATGCGGTGAACGTGTGAACAACAAAACCATAACCGTGTGACCAATATAACTGCCATGAGCGTATGAACCCTGCGTGTATGAATGCGATGAACGTGTGTACAAATTAAGAACCGTGAGAGTGTGACCAATATAACTGCCATGAGCGTATGAACCCTGCGTGTATGAATGCGATGAACGTGTGTACAAATTAAGAACCGTGAGAGTGTGACCAATATAACTGCCATGAGTGTATGAACTGTATAATTGCCATAGGCAGTATACTGCCGTAACCAGTATGAAATACCATTAACATGAACCGAATGATACTTTGAGCGTATGAACCAGTGATAAGTGTTACGCCTAGCGCTCCGGGTCCCCGCTCCTCCCCGGAGCGCTCACGGCGTCTCTCTCCCCGCAGCGCCCCGGTCAGTCCCGCTGACCGGGAGCGCTGCACTGTCATGGCCGTCGGGGATGCGATTCGCACTGCGGGACGCGCCCGCTCGCGAATCGCATCCCAGGTCACTTACCCGTCCCGGTCCCCTGCTGTCATGTGCTGGCGCGCGCGGCTCCGCTCTCTAGGGCGCGCGCGCCAGCTCTCTGAGACTTAAAGGGCCAGTGCACCAATGATTGGTGCCTGGCCCAATTAGCTTAATTGGCTCCCACCTGCTCCCAGACTATATCTGATCACTGCCCCTGCACTCCCCTGCCGGATCTTGTTGCCTTAGAGCCTAGTGAAAGCGTTACTGTGTTTGTCCATACTGTGTACTTGACCTCCTGCTATTGCCATATTGACTACGATCCTTGCTGCCTGCCCCGACCTTCTGCTACGTCCGACCTTGCTCCTGTCTACTCCCTTGTACCTCGCCTATCTTCAGCAGTCAGAGAGGTTGAGCCGTTGCTAGTGGATACGACCTGGTTGCTACCGCCGCTGCAAGACCATCCCGCTTTGCGGCGGGCTCTGGTGAAAACCAGTAGCAGCTTAGAACCGGTCCACTAGCACGGTCCACGCCAATCCCTCTCTGGCACAGAGGATCCACCTCCTGCCAGCCGAATCGTGACAGTAGATCCGGCCATGGATCCCGCTGAGGTTCCCCTGCCAGCTGTCTCTGACCTCACCACGGTGGTCGCCCAGCAATCCCGACAGATCGCCCATCTAACTCACCAGCTGTCGAAAGTGTCCACCATGATGCAGCAACTTCAGTCGCAACTTCTGCCTCTGCTACAGCAGCAACCATCTCCTCCGCCAGCTCCTGCACCTCCTCCGCAGCGAGTGGCCGCTCCTAGCCTCCGCTTGTCCCTGCCGGACAAATTTGATGGGGACTCTAGACTCTGCCGTGGATTTTTGTCTCAATGTTCCCTGCATATGGAGATGTTGTCGGACTTGTTTCCTACAGAACGGTCTAAGGTGGCGTTCGTAGTGAGCCTTCTTTCTGGAAAGGCCTTGTCTTGGGCCACACCGCTCTGGGACCGCAATGATCCTACCACAGCCACAGTCCAGTCCTTCTTCGCTGAGGTCCGTAGTGTCTTCGAGGAGCCTGCCCGAGCTTCTTCTGCCGAGACTGCCCTGCTGAACCTGGCCCAGGGTAATTCTTCAGTGGGCGAGTACGCCATCCAATTTCGTACTCTTGCTTCCGAATTATCATGGAATAACGAGGCTCTCTGCGCGACCTTTAAAAAAGGCCTATCCAGTCGCATCAAGGATGTGCTGGCCGCACGAGAGATTCCTGCCAACCTGCAAGAACTTATTCATTTGGCCACCCGCATTGACATGCGTTTTTCTGAGAGACATCAAGAGCTCCGCCAGGAAAAAGACTTAGATCTCTGGGCACCTCTCCCACAGTCTCCGTTGCAATCTACGCCTGGGCCTCCCGCCGAGGAGGCCATGCAAGTGGATCGGTCTCGCCTGACCCAGGAAGAGAGGAATCGCCGTAGGGAAGAAAATCTTTGTCTGTACTGTGCCAGTACCGAACATTTCTTGGTGGATTGCCCTATTCGTCCTCCACGTCTGGGAAACGCACGCACGCACCCAGCTCTCGTGGGTGTGGCGTCTCTTGATTCAAAGTCTGCTTCTCCACGTCTCACGGTGCCCGTGCGGATTTCTCCTTCAGCCAACTCCTCCCTCTCAGCCGTGGCCTGCTTGGACTCTGGTGCCTCTGGGAATTTTATTCTGGATTCTTTGGTAAATAAATTCCGCATCCCGGTGACCCGTCTCGTCAAGCCGCTCTACATTTCCGCGGTCAACGGAGTCAGGTTGGATTGCACCGTGCGTTACCGCACAGAACCCCTCCTGATGTGTATTGGACCCCATCACGAAGTCATTGAGTTCTTCGTCCTTCCCAACTGTACCTCTGAGGTCCTCCTCGGTCTGCCATGGCTCCGGCTTCATTCTCCCACCCTTGATTGGACCACCGGGGAGATCAAGAACTGGGACTCTGCTTGCCATAGGAAGTGCCTCTCCCCCCCTCCCAGTCCCGTCAGGCCAACCTCAGTGCCTCCTCATGGCCCCCGTCCTGGTGTCACACTGCCCCGTGCCAGGCTTCGCCCTCTGCCCTCCCTCCCCATTCCCACTCCTGCTGTACTGCCTGCCGTTGAGGAAACCCTCCATTCTTTCCCGGTGTCCTCATCCCAGGGGAGGCAGTTACCGGACAAAGAAAAGGGGAGACCTAAGGGGGGGGGTACTGTTACGCCTAGCGCTCCGGGTCCCCGCTCCTCCCCGGAGCGCGTACGGCGTCTCTCTCCCCGCAGCGCCCCGGTCAGTCCCGCTGACCGGGAGCGCTGCACTGTCATGGCCGTCGGGGATGCGATTCGCACTGCGGGACGCGCCCGCTCGCGAATCGCATCCCAGGTCACTTACCCGTCCCGGTCCCCTGCTGTCATGTGCTGGCGCGCGCGGCTCCGCTCTCTAGGGCGCGCGCGCGCCAGCTCTCTGAGACTTAAAGGGCCAGTGCACCAATGATTGGTGCCTGGCCCAATTAGCTTAATTGGCTTCCACCTGCTCCCAGACTATATCTGATCACTGCCCTTGCACTCCCCTGCCGGATCTTGTTGCCTTAGTGCCTAGAGAAAGCATTTACTGTGTTTGTCCATACTGTGTACTTGACCTCCTGCTATTGCCATATTGACTACGATCCTTGCTGCCTGCCCCGACCTTCTGCTACGTCCGACCTTGCTCCTGTCTACTCCCTTGTACCTCGCCTATCTTCAGCAGTCAGAGAGGTTGAGCCGTTGCTAGTGGATACGACCTGGTTGCTACCGCCGCTGCAAGACCATCCCGCTTTGCGGCGGGCTCTGGTGAAAACCAGTAGCAGCTTAGAACCGGTCCACTAGCACGGTCCACGCCAATCCCTCTCTGGCACAGAGGATCCACCTCCTGCCAGCCGAATCGTGACAATAAGTACGAGGTGTTTGATTGCCACGAACGTAACATGGTAGAAAGAACGTAAGACCGTGAACATGCCAAGAATATGTGAACAGCATAAATGCCAAGTTTGTGGACCGTGTAAAACACCAGCGAGTGAGAGAATAACCATGAGGTGAACAGCATAAACGAGTTTGCACAGTATAAATGCTGTGAATATATAATCAGTGAGTATATGTACCGTATATAACGATATTAGCACATGAAACAGTATACATACTATGCGCGTACGAGCAGTGTGCCATAAGCGTATTTATTAACCATGAGAGTACGGACGATAAAAAACTCATGGAGTTATCAAACCGTGAAGATGCTCTACTCGTGTGCCCCTTGTACCAGTAATACGTGTATGCCCATAATAAACCAAGCGTATGAACCGTATGGACACCATGATCGTGTAAATAATGAGTATTACACTGTGTATACTAGGATTTAATTAGATGTTGCCTATGTTATATCTCTACAGAGCATTGCACCCTACTGTATACTATATTGAAACAAGACACTGCAGAGCACTGCATCACCCCAGACAGCATATGCTACCCTGCAACGAGATCCTCTGCAGAGTATTGCACCACACTAAACAGTAAATGCCACCCTGTGTTGCAACGAGACCCTTCGCAGAGCATTGCACCACACTGCACATGCTAACTGTAACGACCCTCTGCAGAGCATTGCACTATGCCCTATATAATATGTTATATTTAAATCATCCCATCTGCAGAGCATTGCACTAACTGTATAAAGTTTGTTTATAATGAGACCATCTGCAGAGTATAGCACTATACTGTATATAGTATATATTATATTGTAACAATACCATCTGCAGAGCATAGCACCATAACTGTATATAGTATATATTATATTGTAACAATACCATCTGCAGGGCATAGCACCATAGCTGTATATCATGTATACTATATTGTAATGAGACCATCTACAGAGCATTGCACCATAACTATATATCATGTATACTATATTGTAATGAGACCATCTGCAGAGTATAGCACTATACTGTATATAGTATATATTATATTGTAACGAGACCATCTGCAGAGCATAGCACCATAGCTGTATATCATGTATACTATATTGTAATGAGACCATCTGCAGAGTATAGCACTATACTGTATATAGTATATATTATATTGTAACGAGACCATCTGCAGAGCATAGCACCATAGCTGTATATCATGTATACTATATTGTAATGAGACCATCTACAGAGCATTGCACCATAACTATCATGTATACTATATTGTAATGAGACCATCTGCAGAGCATTGCACCATAACTATCATGTATACTATATTGTAACAAGACCATCTGCAGATTATTGCACCACAACTGTATATCATGTATACTATATTGTAATAAGACCATCTGCAGAGTATTACACCATAATTGTATATCATGAATACTATATTGTAACGAGACCATCTGCAGAGCACTATACCATTATACAGTACATGTTATATTGTAACGAGACCCTTTGCAGAGCATTACACTGTGCCGTATACTGCAAGGGCACCGTATACCCCGCAGAGCACCGCACCACACAGCAAAAGTTATATTGAAACGACTCTTTGCAGAGCATTGCACCACACTGTATACAGCAAACGTTATATTGAAACAACCCTCCGCAGAGCATTGCACTATACTTTAGATTAACGATTGCAGACCAGCTGACAGGACTGCGTAACGAGAACTGGGCAGCTGCCGCAACCTGTCCCAAGGGCATAGACAATTGTAGCTGTGCGGGTGGCGGCGGGCCACATGTCGCAATGAGGCAGCTAACGGGCTGCGCGAGATGCTGAGGCCGCACCACCCCCAGCACCGATTTAACTCACCTGCTTGCCGCTCCTGGCCCCCACTACCGCTGCGGGCAGAGCCAGCCAGAACCATACCTGCCCAATATTACCTTATAATCAGAGTGAGACAGCACCCCCAGATAAGACAGCCAGCGGAGCTGCCAGGATGCCGCGCCTGCACCCCCCAGACTCATGATCAGCGAGGCCTCCGCACCGTGAGCAGCAGCTCTGAAGTTTTTTGTGGGAGATTCAAACACCAGCCTGCCACAGGAAGCAGAGATTCCACAAACGTCACGTGCTCCGCCCCTGTAGGAGAGGGAGGAGTTATATACACACGCCCCCACCTGTTCCCAGTAAGCCCCACCTGGAAGTGCAGGGAGCGATAATTACTTCCGCCCCTCGCACAAATACAGCCCATTAGGCTTTATACATAAAAACTCTCAACGCGTTTCTATCACAATAATGTGACGTCCTCAGGAGAGATAGATATACCATCATCAAGTTTATAGTATGCAAAATATATAGATAACTATTCTTATTTAGACACAGGCATATAGGTCAGACAGTCCAGCAGGGGTCACGTCTCCTTCATACAGGTCCGTTCCCCACAGTTTAGTTTCGATTCCTTTCGCCTGGTCAGGATCCTTGGACGGAGCAACACCCGCAGTGGCGGGGAGCCGGCTTGTTTCTGCGGCTTCCTGTGCTTGCATGTCCCAGAAAGGATAAGTCCACCACCAGTCTCCAGTCCCCCGAGGACTTGGGAACTGCAAAAATCGGAGAGTACAGCCCTTTGAATTTCTCTCGATGTGAGACTTCTTCTAGGACATGTTTCTGGATGAACTGCTCCACTAGGTCTTTTACCACACGTGTGGATTTGTTGAGAATAAATCTTTCTGGCGGGAAGGATTTTGACTCCAGAGAGTAACCTCTTCTCATAATATCTGAGACCCACAGATCTGATGGGGTATTTTGCCATATCTGTGAAAAAAGCCTTAACCTGCCCCCTACTGGAATGAGACTGCTGGCGTCAGGAATCTTTATTCTTGGCAAAGGGTTTTTTTTTACTAGCGGTGGCTGATTCTGACTTTTTCTTGGAATCAAATCTCCGGCCTTGACGAAAGGAATCATTTCCTGTAGATGATCCTCCGGATCTGCCATAGAATGCTCTGGAAGATTTCTTCTTCTCTACTTGAAAGGCAATATCTTTCTCCTCATTACAGGATTTTAGAATTTCCTTAAGATTAGGCCCAAAAAGAGAAGAGGGTTGGAAGGGAAGGCTTACAAAGCTGAATTTTGAGGCTATATCTCCCTTCCACTGCTTTATCCATGAAGCCCTTCTGGTGGCGTTAGAGAGAGCCGAGGATCTAGAGGAAAACGTCATAACGTCAACAGGAGCATCACATAAAAACTCCGCCGCCAGCTTCATCATTTCTACACCCTTGAGAAGACGGTCTCTATGGACGCCATCATCAATATCTTGGGATAGCTGACTGAGCCAAATTCTAAGCGCTCTGGCTACTGGAACGGTAGAGGCTGCAATTTTAGAAGAAGAGGCTGCCGCTAAGTAATTCTTTCCTAAGCTTTTCTATCAAGTGGATCAGAAAGCGTAGTAGACTCTTCAGAAGGAAATAGAGATTTTTTTGCCATTCTAGCAGCAGCTAAATCCAGTTTAGTTGGCTCCTCCCACTCGGCGGACGCTTTAGGATCCAATCTGTATGTGGTTTTAAACCTTGCTCCTGTGTCAGTCTTTTTCTCAGGCTTAGACCAATCCTTTTTGAACCAATCGGACAGAACTGGGTGAGAAGGAATCACTTTCCCAGATACTTGAGGAAAATAATAAAGTTGATCTTTTTTAGGTTTATGCCCCACATCTTTTTCGGACTCAACCGAGTCTTTAACTGCTACTAAAAGCTTTGGATATTTCTCTTTAGGCAGGAGATAAAGGTCATTATCCATATCCTCAAATATAACCTCAGAATCAGAGGAATCAGAGCCAGATATAGAAGAAGTATCTGAAGAAAATGGAGAGGTGCAGTTATTTTCACGTTTTTTCTTTTTAGGAACAAGAGACTCTTTTAACTCTTTAAATGTGCTGGACATTTCCCCTTTAAACCATGCTAGGAATTCACAGGACTTGACAGGCATTTCAAGTATCACTTTCCCAGACTTCCGGGAGTGGCTGCTGACACTGCACACAGATATTGTGGTGAGATTTCCTTCTGGCTTTAGGCATCCCAGCGTCCGAAGCCGGCGCCATCTTAGAGTCCCTCGCTCTATTCCGAACACAGGGGCGCAGGCCGGAAGTGGGGCAAGAACAGGTGTCAGACTGGAACAGGACCCGGCAATCTTGAATAGGGATGCCGCCTCCGTCACAGCACATGATTTTACCGCCGCATCATCGGTCCGTGCGGCGGAAGGAACGGCTGAGGGACCAGAATAGCACCCAGTATACGGCCGACCTAATAGAGATCTCAGGGACCCAGAAGTCCTAGGTATGAGACCCACTTGTCTCTTCATGTCTTCCTCCGTGAGAGAAAAAAGAATACATGAGTTTGGTGTTTCCTTGGTACCTTTATGCTAAACAGGTGTCTTGAATTTGATTAACTTGTCTCTAATTCTATTGCTAGTTGTAAGCTCTTCTTCCGGGTTAGCAAATAAATTTAACCCATTCGTGCCGCCTTAAGGACGTACAGGAAAAAAAAGTATCACAATTCATTGTTACTGACGCGTCCCATCACCGCTTGAGATCAGACCTCCAGGGTCCTAGTGCCGCTCCGGAGTCTGAACCTGCAGAACTGGTTTTACCGCTCCGCATGGACCTGCCGGATGGAGAAGACAGATTCACTGTCACCGGAGAGAAGACGATTCTGGAAGAGCAGAGACGTCTTCACCTGCAGGAGGAGGAGGATGTCTGAAGAGAAGAGAGGGGGACCCTTACAGGCTCTGGGGTCCACTTACCCTTCGCAGCTCCTTCTATCTGTTATTAATGCAGATTTTCTCGGAGGAGGGGGTTGTATTTGTGAGGACCCCCTCCCCTCAGACCCCGCCCCGTTCCCTCCTGACATTTTGGGGCTTGCAAAGCCTTGATTTGGGTTGCATTATAAGCAATGGACAGAAGGGGCGCTGTTTCTAAAAAACATAAAACAGACTAATTCCTGACAGCCTTTTATATCAGTATATTCTATATCAGTGTATTCTATATTAGTATATTCTATATCAGTATATTCTATATCAGTATATTCTATATCAGTGTATTTTATATATCAGTATATTATATATGAGTATATTCTATATCAGTGTATTCTATATCAGTGTATTCTATATCACTATATTCTATATCAGTGTATTCTATATCAGTGTATTCTATATCAGTATATTCTATATCAGTATATTCTATATCAGTGTATTCTATATCAGTGTATTCTATATCAGTGTATTCTATATCAGTATATTCTATATCAGTATATTCTATATCAGTATATTCTATATCAGTGTATTTTATATATCAGTATATTATATATGAGTATATTCTATATCAGTGTATTCTATATCAGTGTATTCTATATCAGTGTATTCTATATCAGTATATTCTATATCAGTGTATTCTATATCAGTGTATTCTATATCAGTATATTCTATATCAGTATATTCTATATCAGTGTATTCTATATCAGTGTATTCTATATGAGTGTATTCTATATCAGTATATTCTATATCAGTATATTCTATATCAGTGTATTCTATATCAGTGTATTCTATATCAGTATATTCTATATCAGTATATTCTATATCAGTATATTCTATATCAGTATATTCTATATCAGTATATTCTATATCAGTGTATTCTATATCAGTATATTCTATATCAGTGTATTCTATATCAGTATATTCTATATCAGTGTATTCTATATCAGTGTATTCTATATCAGTGTATTCTATATCAGTATATTATATATCAGTATATTCTATATCAGTGTATTCTATATCAGTATATTCTATATTAGTAAATTCTATATCAGTATATTATATATCAGTGTATTCTATATCAGTATATTCTATATCAGTATATTCTATATCAGTGTATTCTATATCAGTATATTATATATCAGTATATTCTATATCAGTGTATTCTATATCAGTGTATTCTATATCAGTATATTATATATCAGAATATTCTATATCAGTGTATTCTATATTAGTAAATTCTATATCAGTGTATTCTATATAAGTATATTCTATATCAGTGTATTATATATCAGTATATTCTATATCAGTATATTCTATATCAGTGTATTCTATATCAGTGTATTCTATATCAGTGTATTCTATATCAGTATATTCTATATCAGTATATTCTATATCAGTATATTCTATATCAGTATATTCCATATCAGTGTATTTTATATATCAGTATATTATATATGAGTATATTCTATATCAGTGTATTCTATATCAGTGTATTCTATATCAGTGTATTCTATATCAGTATATTCTATATCAGTGTATTTTATATATCAGTATATTATATATCAGTATATTATATATCAGTGTATTCTATATCAGTGTATTCTATATCAGTATATTCTATATCAGTATATTCTATATCAGTGTATTCTATATCAGTATATTCTATATCAGTGTATTTTATATATCAGTATATTATATATGAGTATATTCTATATCAGTATATTCTATATCAGTATATTCTATATCAGTGTATTCTATATCAGTATATTCTATATCAGTATATTCTATATCAGTGTATTCTATATTAGTAAATTCTATATCAGTATATTCTATATCAGTGTATTCTATATCAGTATATTCTATATCAGTATATTCTATATCAGTGTATTCTATATCAGTGTATTCTATATCAGTATATTCTATATCAGTATATTCTATATCAGTATATTCTATATCAGTATATTCTATATCAGTATATTATATATCAGAATATACTATATCAGTGTATTCTATATTAGTAAATTCTATATCAGTGTATTCTATATAAGTATATTCTATATCAGTGTATTATATATCAGTATATTCTATATCAGTATATTCTATATCAGTGTATTCTATATCAGTGTATTCTATATCAGTGTATTCTATATCAGTATATTCTATATCAGTATATTCTATATCAGTATATTCTATATCAGTATATTCTATATCAGTGTATTTTATATATCAGTATATTATATATGAGTATATTCTATATCAGTGTATTCTATATCAGTGTATTCTATATCAGTGTATTCTATATCAGTATATTCTATATCAGTGTATTCTATATCAGTGTATTCTATATCAGTATATTCTATATCAGTATATTCTATATCAGTGTATTCTATATCAGTGTATTCTATATGAGTGTATTCTATATCAGTATATTCTATATCAGTATATTCTATATCAGTGTATTCTATATCAGTGTATTCTATATCAGTATATTCTATATCAGTATATTCTATATCAGTATATTCTATATCAGTATATGCTATATCAGTATATTCTATATCAGTGTATTCTATATCAGTATATTCTATATCAGTGTATTCTATATCAGTATATTCTATATCAGTGTATTCTATATCAGTGTATTCTATATCAGTGTATTCTATATCAGTATATTATATATCAGTATATTCTATATCAGTGTATTCTATATCAGTATATTCTATATTAGTAAATTCTATATCAGTATATTATATATCAGTGTATTCTATATCAGTATATTCTATATCAGTATATTCTATATCAGTGTATTCTATATCAGTATATTATATATCAGTATATTCTATATCAGTGTATTCTATATCAGTGTATTCTATATCAGTATATTATATATCAGAATATTCTATATCAGTGTATTCTATATTAGTAAATTCTATATCAGTGTATTCTATATAAGTATATTCTATATCAGTGTATTATATATCAGTATATTCTATATCAGTATATTCTATATGAGTGTATTCTATATCAGTGTATTCTATATCAGTGTATTCTATATCAGTATATTCTATATCAGTATATTCTATATCAGTATATTCTATATCAGTATATTCTATATCAGTGTATTTTATATATCAGTATATTATATATGAGTATATTCTATATCAGTGTATTCTATATCAGTGTATTCTATATCAGTGTATTCTATATCAGTATATTCTATATCAGTGTATTTTATATATCAGTATATTATATATCAGTATATTATATATCAGTGTATTCTATATCAGTGTATTCTATATCAGTATATTCTATATCAGTATATTCTATATCAGTGTATTCTATATCAGTATATTCTATATCAGTGTATTTTATATATCAGTATATTATATATGAGTATATTCTATATCAGTATATTCTATATCAGTATATTCTATATCAGTGTATTCTATATCAGTATATTCTATATCAGTATATTCTATATCAGTGTATTCTATATTAGTAAATTCTATATCAGTATATTCTATATCAGTGTATTCTATATCAGTATATTCTATATCAGTATATTCTATATCAGTGTATTCTATATCAGTGTATTCTATATCAGTATATTCTATATCAGTATATTCTATATCAGTATATTCTATATCAGTATATTATATATCAGAATATACTATATCAGTGTATTCTATATTAGTAAATTCTATATCAGTGTATTCTATATAAGTATATTCTATATCAGTGTATTATATATCAGTATATTCTATATCAGTATATTCTATATCAGTGTATTCTATATCAGTGTATTCTATATCAGTGTATTCTATATCAGTATATTCTATATCAGTATATTCTATATCAGTATATTCTATATCAGTATATTCTATATCAGTGTATTTTATATATCAGTATATTATATATGAGTATATTCTATATCAGTGTATTCTATATCAGTGTATTCTATATCAGTGTATTCTATATCAGTGTATTCTATATCAGTATATTCTATATCAGTGTATTTTATATATCAGTATATTATATATCAGTATATTATATATCAGTGTATTCTATATCAGTGTATTCTATATCAGTATATTCTATATCAGTATATTCTATATCAGTGTATTCTATATCAGTATATTCTATATCAGTGTATTTTATATATCAGTATATTATATATGAGTATATTCTATATCAGTATATTCTATATCAGTATATTCTATATCAGTGTATTCTATATCAGTATATTCTATATCAGTATATTCTATATCAGTGTATTCTATATTAGTAAATTCTATATCAGTATATTCTATATCAGTGTATTCTATATCAGTATATTCTATATCAGTATATTCTATATCAGTGTATTCTATATCAGTGTATTCTATATCAGTATATTCTATATCAGTATATTCTATATCAGTGTATTCTATATCAGTATATTCTATATCAGTGTATTTTATATATCAGTATATTATATATGAGTATATTCTATATCAGTATATTCTATATCAGTATATTCTATATCAGTGTATTCTATATCAGTATATTCTATATCAGTATATTCTATAGCAGTGTATTCTATATTAGTAAATTCTATATCAGTATATTCTATATCAGTGTATTCTATATCAGTATATTCTATATCAGTGTATTTTATATATCAGTATATTATATATGAGTATATTCTATATCAGTATATTCTATATCAGTATATTCTATATCAGTGTATTCTATATCAGTGTATTCTATATCAGTATATTCTATATCAGTATATTCTATATCAGTGTATTCTATATCAGTATATTATATATCAGTATATTCTATATCAGTGTATTCTATATCAGTGTATTCTATATCAGTATATTATATATCAGTATATTCTATATCAGTGTATTCTATATCAGTATATTCTATATCAGTATATTATATATCAGTGTATTCTATATCAGTGTATTCTATATCAGTATATTATATATCAGTATATTCTATATCAGTATATTCTATATCAGTGTATTCTATATCAGTGTATTCTATATCAGTATATTCTATATCAGTGTATTTTATATATCAGTATATTATATATCAGTATATTCTATATCAGTGTATTCTATATCAGTATATTCTATATCAGTATATTCTATATCAGTGTATTCTATATTAGTAAATTCTATATCAGTATATTCTATATCAGTGTATTCTATATCAGTGTATTCTATATCAGTATATTCTATATCAGTGTATTCTATATCAGTATATTATATATCAGTGTATTCTATATCAGTGTATTCTATATCAGTATATTATATATCAGTATATTCTATATCAGTGTATTCTATATCAGTATATTATATATCAGTGTATTATATATCAGTATATTCTATATCAGTATATTCTATATCAGTGTATTCTATATCAGTATATTCTATATCAGTGTATTCTATATTAGTAAATTCTATATCAGTATATTCTATATCAGTGTATTCTATATCAGTGTATTCTATATCAGTATATTCTATATCAGTGTATTCTATATCAGTATATTATATATCAGTATATTCTATATCAGTGTATTCTATATCAGTGTATTCTATATCAGTATATTATATATCAGTATATTCTATATCAGTGTATTCTATATCAGTATATCATATATCAGTGTATTATATATCAGTATATTCTATATCAGTATATTCTATATCAGTGTATTCTATATCAGTGTATTCTATATCAGTATATTATATATCAGTGTATTCTATATAAGTATATTCTATATCAGTGTATTATATATCAGTATATTCTATATCAGTATATTCTATATCAGTGTATTCTATATCAGTATATTCTATATCAGTGTATTCTATATCAGTTTATTTTATATCAGTGTATTATATATCAGTATATTCTATATCAGTATATTCTATATCAGTGTATTCTATATCAGTATATTCTATATCAGTGTATTCTATATCAGTATATTATATATCAGTATATTCTATATCAGTGTATTCTATATTAGTACATTCTATATCAGTGTATTCTATATAAGTATATTCTATATCAGTATATTTTATATCAGTATAATCTATATCAGTATATTCTATATCAGTATATTATATATCAGTATATTCTATATCAGTATATTCTATCAGTATATTCTATATCAGTGTATTCTATATCAGTATATTCTATATCAGTATATTATATATCAGTGTATTCTATATCAGTATATTCTATATCAGTGTATTCTATATTAGTATATTCTATATCAGTATATTATATATCAGTGTATTCTATATCTGTGTATTCTATATCAGTATATTATATATCAGTGTATTCTATATCAGTATATTCTATATCAGTGTATTCTATATTAGTATATTCTATATCAGTATATTCTTTATGAGTTTATTCTATATCAGTGTATTCTATATCAGTATATTCTATATCAGTGTATTCTATATGAGTGTATTCTATATCAGTGTATTCTATATCAGTATATTCTATATCAGTATATTCTATATCAGTGTATTCTATATCAGTGTATTCTATTTCAGTATATTCTATATCAGTGTATTTTACAACAGTATATTCTATATCAGTATATTCTATATCAGTGTATTCTACATCAGTATTTTCTATATCAGTGTATTCTATATCAGTATATTCTATATCAGTGCATTCTATATCAGTATATTCTATATCAGTGTATTCTATATCAGTATATTCTATATCAGTGTATTCTATATCAGTGTATTATATATAAGTATATTCTATATCAGTGTATTCTATATCAGTATATTCTATATCAGTGTATTCTATATCAGTATATTCTATATCAGTATATTCTATATCAGTGTATTCTATATCAGTATATACTATATCAGTGTATTCTATACCAGTATATTCTATATCAGTATATTCTATATCAGTATATTCTATATCAGTATATTCTATATCAGTGTATTCTATATCAGTATATTCTATATCAGTGTATTCTATATCAGTATATTCTATATCAGTGTATTCTATATCAGTGTATTATATATAAGTATATTCTATATCAGTGTATTCTATATCAGTATATTCTATATCAGTGTATTCTATATCAGTATATTCTATATCAGTATATTCTATATCAGTGTATTCTATATCAGTATATACTATATCAGTGTATTCTATACCAGTATATTCTATATCAGTATATTCTATATCAGTGTATTCTATATCAGTATATTCTATATCAGTGCATTCTATAGCAGTATATTCTATATCAGTATATTCTATATCAGTGCATTCTATATCAGTGTATTCTATATCAGTATATTCTATATCAGTATATTCTATATGAGTGTATTCTATATCAGTATATTCTATATCAGTGTATTCTATATCGGTATATTCTATATCAGTGTATTCTATATCACTATATTCTATATCAGTATATTCTATATTAGTATATTCTATATCAGTGTATTCTATATCAGTGTATTCTATATCAGTATATTCTATATCAGTATATTCTATATCGGTATATTCCATATCAGTGTATTCTATATCAGTATATTCTATATCAGTGTATTCTATATCAGTATATTCTATATCAGTGTATTCTATATCAGTATATTCTATATCAGTGTATCCTATATCATTATAATTTATATCAGTGTATTTTATATCAGTGTATTCTATATCAGTATAATTTATATCAGTGTATTTTATATCAGTGTATTCTATATCAGTATAATTTATATCAGTGTATTCTATATCAGTGTATTCTATATTAGTATATTCTATATCAGTGTATGTTATATCAGTATAATCTATATCAGTGTATTCTATATCAGTGTATTCTATATCAGTATGTTCTATATCATTATAATCTATATCAGTGTATTCTATATCAGTATATTCTATATCAGTGTATTTTATATCAGCATATTCTATATCAGAGTATTCTATATCTATCAGTGGATTCTACATCAATGTATTCTTGTAGATATTTCTTGCTCCATTTCGGAGATGCTCGTATTTGTTCTTTTGATTTGTGGCTATTTTGGTTCTACTGTGACTCCATAGAAGCTTCTATTCACGGTTCCCTTGTCCTATAGAACAATACATTGGCCGATGCTTATTGTCCAGAGGGAGATCGTTCTCCACGCTCCCTGTAGCGCCATTGTCCCTGGTCTCCAGTCTTTTCAGTAAGAAGTCGTCATGTATGACAAGTCTGGAAAATAGGGCAGGTGTCCCCAAATAAATGGCATAACGTCAGTGAGAGCGGCCGCCATTGTGATGGAGGTGAGCGGCGGCCGCCATCCATTGTTCTGTGCGAAAAAAGACATAGCAATGGTCTTCTGGGATTTAGGAATCAATACATCCAATAAGCCTATAAACTGCATCTTACAGAGATTATGGCAGATCAGGAATTTACAGCTTTAATCCTCATATAACAACATGATGACAGTGAAGAGTGGACACTAAAGCCGGAGATCTGGTTCATGAGTCACATGATCTAAACTTAAGTCTTGGTTTTCATCTGCCCTTGAACCATTATGGGCACCTGACTGCCACCGGCCAGGACATCATCAACCAGGGTGTGCCCCAGGGGAGTACATACCTACACACAGACCCCGCTTTATTTTAGTTGTGGTGATGCCCAGGGTAGTACACATATCCAGAGATCTTCTATAGCCATTGTGACCCATGTTTACTGCTGTGTGTGGGACTACTAGTACCAGCTGTCCTTCACATATTGTCCTGGCCTCACTGTAAGGTTGAAGGCTCTGGTGATGAAACCAGGAAAACTCTAAACACTGTGATTCTTTTATCGTGGAAAACAGGACAAAATCGCTAATAAAATCCTTTTCCTGTGATCATCAAAAACTGAGGAACAGTAACTAATACAAGCTTTCTTACAGCCCCCATAGATATTGTAAAAGTGTCAGCCGAACCCACCAGCGTGTCTAGACGGCTCCTCTGTCTACTGACATGTCTAATGAAGAACCAAGTGTTCATGTGTATGAAGGGATCAGTAGAGATGGGCATTGCCCAAAAAAATGTTCATCAAGTTATTAAAGGTGTATGGTCACCTTAAGACAACTAGCTCATCAACCATCGACTTATACCACTCATACCGCAACCAGACAGCTCTGGTGGTAAATTAAATGTTAGGTGGCAAAAATCCAGCATGCCCAGCTCTTCTGTCAGTGGAGAGTCATATATTTCAAACAGATGGTCAAACCCGGTATATGTGATCCTTAAGCCGACTTGCCACTATCAATTGACTCACCACCAACCATAGATTCACCACTATCCATAGACTCACCACCAACCAGAGATTCACCCCTATCCATAGGCTCACCACCAACCATAGAGTCACCACTATCCATAGATTCACCACTATCCATAGACTCACCACCAACCATAGAGTCACCACTATCCATAGACTCACCACTAACCATAGAGTCACCACTATCCATAGACTCACCACCAACCATAGATTCATCACTATCCATAGACTCACCACCAACCATAGACTCACCACTATCCATAGAATTATCACCAACCATAGATTTACCACTATCAATTGACTCACTACTTACCATAGATCCCCACTATCCATTGACTCACCACCAACCATAGATTCCCCACTATCAATTGACTCACCACCAACCATAGATGAACCACTATCCATTGACTCACCACCAACCATAGATCACTACTATCAATTGCCTCACCACTAACCATAGATTCCCCCTATCAATTGGCTCACCGCCAACCATAGATGACCATTATCCATTGACTTACCACCAACCATAGATCACCACTATCAATTGCCTCACCACCAACCGTATATTACCACTATCAATTGACCCACCACCAACCATAGATTCACCACTATCAATTGGCTCACCACCAACCATAGATGACCATTATCCATTGACTTACCACCAACCATAGATGAAACACTATCCATTGACTCACCACCAACCATAGATGACCATTATCCAATGACTTACCACCAACCATAGATGAACCACTATCCATTGACTCAACACAAACCGTATATTACCACTATCAATTGACCCACCACAACCATAGATTCACCACTATCTGTCAATTAACCATCAGACATATCTCTGCCTGATCTCTGCTTCACCTCTGTCCGATATCTGCTTTACCTCTGTCTGATCTCTTCCTCACCTGTGCCGGATCTCTGCTTCACCTCTGCCCAATCTCTGCTTCACCTCTGCCCAATCTCTGTCACACCTCTGCCTGATGTCTGCCTCACCTGTGCCTGATCTCTGCCTCACCTCTGCCTGATCCTTGCCTCACCTCTGCCCGATTTCTGCCTCACCTGTGCCTGATCTCTGCATCACCTGTGCTTGATCTCTTCTTCACCTCTGCCTGATCTCTGCCTCACCTCTGCCTGATTTCTGCCTCACCTCTGCCTGATTTCTGCCTCACCTCTGCCTGATTTCTGCCTCACCTTTGTCTGATCTCTGCCTCACCTCTGCCTGATCTCTGCCTCACCTCTGCCTTATTTCTGCCTCACCTCTGCCTGATCTCTGCCTCACCTCTGCCCGATCTCTACTTCACCTCTGCCTGAGGGTTCAGACCGGCGGCAGCACAGATGCACACAGGATCTCTATCCAAGCTCTACAGCACTAAACCAAGCATTCCCTTGGGCACTGTAAGTGGACCTGAGGAAGGCATGAGTCCATGCCGAAACGCGTTGTCCCCATTTTACCAATAAAAATATTTTATTGTCCTGTGCTGCTTGAGTCCTCGCTTTATGTTTTAGTTGTGCAGCACCTCCGCCAAACCTGCTTTTTTCTGCCTCATCTGTCCTCAATTATTATCGGTCCCCAATATTGGGGTCCGATACCGGTAGGAGCGCAGCAGCCAACCATCGTTATTGACCCATCTCGTGCCAACCGTTGCACCAACCAACTGAAGGTTATACAAGGTGGGTATCTCACTTTGGTGTGGTGAAGGGCACACACCAGCACATAACCCTCATCAGGGAGTGCCCCCTGTGTTTTTTATCCTTCTACAAGTATCCCGGAGAGGAGACCATGGCAGGGTTGTCTGCAGGGGGTCCCTCATCTGAAAGGACTGGGTGTAGACAGTGTGGTGTCCCAGTACAGAACACGGTTCTGTACAGTCCTTAAGTCCCCTCAGGTAAAGTCCCTCAGGTTCATAGGGCTCTCCTGCAGGCTCCTCCCTAAATCATATGGTATTCTATTGTATAATTATGTACCTGTAATGTAAGTATTGTACAGTGAATGTAAACTGTATATAAAGGTTATTAGGATATTTACCTTGTATAGGACCGTCTTAAGGTCATGTGATATGTCATGTGCTGTGTAATCACATGATACACCCAGAGTTCCATGGGCACAGGTAACCAGGCAACCAGCTACCAATGGGCTTTAGTCCCGCCCCCTGATATATAAGGGCCTGTAGTCTCTATTCTCGCTCTTTTATCTCCTGGACATTAAAGCACAAGTCCTGTCCAGTATATCGAGGCCAAAGCCTATAAACCTGCAGCCACATCTAATCTGTTTGCTTATGTCTTCCTTTTTTTTAGTACTTTTTTCTTTACTTTTTTTTTGCTTATGTGTGACTTATTTATCATCTGCTTTCAGCCTGTTGATAATTTTCTTTCACGTAAGCAATTTCTTCTTTTTTACGTTGGTAGTAGCCTTTTCTGCTCCATGTTTGAGCTGGAGTAAATTTTGTCAATTTTTAACCTTGTTGCGACTTTTTTTTGCGCAGTTGCGACTGTCGCAGTTAATAAATACCTGACTACCCGTAGTCCATTTAAAATTATTACTTCGTAGTTAAGTTTTTGAAAACTTGCTTTTCTCGCTTTCCAGTCAAAATGTCGCACGAAAAATCGCGTAGTCGCAGGTGCGACATTTTTGCGACATTTTTAGTAGAGAAAAACTAAATCGCTTGATAAATGCCTGTCAATATATATAAATGTGCATCGGCGCTCTAATAAAAAAAACCTATAAATAGTAATAAAGGATCACTTACTAAAATCCTGATGGGGAGTGTACTCAGAATCTCTGCCCAGAAGGAAGTTCTTGTGTCCACTTAAAAATCCTGCAAAGCTGTAAATCCGTGTCCTTGATAGTACGGAGCTTGTCCCGTTATACTTGCTTTTTCTGCTTGGAGTAGTTTACAGACGTCCATGGTTCCAGTCAGCCTATTAGCCGGGAGATCTGCCCCGGCCGGTGGCGTCTCACCGGCTTGCTGTACTGTTGGTGGATTACGGAGTGCTGTGACCTAGCGCTGCGAGTGACATCACTACTACAGGGAGAGCGCAAAGCCAAAAAGCATCTAACGCGTTTCGGAAAGTAACGCTTTCCTTCATCAGAGATGGATTATCCTCCTGATGAAGGAAAGCGTTACATTCCGAAACGCGTTAGATGCTTTTTGGCTTTGCGCTCTCCCTGTAGTAGTGACGTCACTCGCAGCGCTAGGTCACAGCACTCCGTAATCCACTAACAGTACAGCAAGCCGGTGAGACGCCACCGGCCGGGGCAAATCTCCCGGCTAATAGGCTGACTGGAACCACGAACTTCGGTAAATTACTCCAAGCAGAAAAAGCAAGTATAACGGGACAAGCTCCGTACTATCAAGGACACGGATTTACAGCTTTGCAGGATTTTTAAGTGGAGACAAGAACTTCCTTCTGGGCAGAGATTCTGAGTACACTCCCCATCAGGATTTTAGTAAGTGAGCCTCTATTACTATTTATATTTTTTTTTTATTAGAGCGCCGATGCACATTTATATATATATATTGTTTGTAAAGACTTTTTAATGCCTTCTCCAAGTAAAAGTTCAAGTTGCATCAAATCCCTGCTTTGGACTCTCATTCATCACATGCAGGTTTAGGGCTGGTTGTCGGCGGTGCCCTACACCAAACAACCACATCCTGGCGTCACGAAAACTAGGGGTTAACAACATCCTGCCCCAGGGGTTCATACCTTCCGACCCCACCACTCACTGCAACACCCCCTGGTCACCACAACAGCAGCTCATTGAAGTTAAGAACCATGACTCTCTCTATGGAGCACTGTTGCAAAACTACATCTCCCAGCATGCCCGGACAGCCAAAGGCTGTCCGGGCATGCTGGGAGTTGTAGTTTTGCAACAGCTGGGGGGCACAGTGCTTGATAAACACTGATCCATTAGGTGTTGTTCATGTTTTATGTAGAATTTTAAGTGCATTTCCCTTGTCTGGCCACAAGGTGTGCTAGTGAGCTGATATGTTCATGACCATCCCCGCCTCTATTGAGTCATTTATACTACAAAACACAACAGCTCCCCTAGTGGTAAAATTATTCATTGCAATTAATTGCTGTAACTTTGTAATGTTTTATTCTAGGATGGAGGAGACTTTTCGTCTATTTCGGTTGAGCTCCATCTTGACCATCTTATATTTATTGTTATGTTTTTCTGTAGGATATATTGATGTCCATATCTTTCATTTTCCTTATGTGATTTGTAGATATTCCAACAGATTATTTGTCCTGTTGGTGGTGGTGACCTGGCTACAAAACATCTTGTACCGGTCAAGAACATCATCATCCGACCCCCTATTCAGCGGAGATGGAACCAGTGGGGACTTGGTTGCTGTAGAACTGGAGAGTCCTGTGACCTCCAACCCTGAACCAGAAGTTCCCGAATGGGAAGCTGTGATGGCTGACTGGTGGGTTAATACTGATGATCACGGTAAGTAGGAGGCAATATATTGAGATAAATGAGCTTTTGTTCATCTCTAACTGGCTCTACCTCGATATAAGGTGGAAGTTTCAACCGATTCTCCATATGTTTGGATGGGATTTCTTGGTAAAATAAAAAATAAAAAATAGTCCTTATTACGGAATGAGAAGTGTCACCCAGAACCCTCGTCTATTAGACAGAAGGGAGATGGATTACAAAGACCATGGAGGCAATTTATCAATGTTGACCATTGTTGACCTGACTACAAAACATCTTGTACCGGTCAAGAACATCATCATCCGACCCCCTATTCAGCGGAGATGGAACCAGTGGGGACTTGGTTGCTCTGGAACTGGAGAGTCCTGTGACCTCCAACCCTGAACCAGAAATTCCCGAATGGGAAGCTGTGATGGCTGACTGGTGGGTTAATACTGATGATCACGGTAAGTAGGAGGCAATATATTGAGATAAATGAGCTTTTGTTCATCTCTAACTGGCTCTACCTCGATATAAGGTGGAAGTTTCAACCGATTCTCCATATGTTTGGATGGGATTTCTTGGTAAAATAAAAAATAAAAAATAGTCCTTATTACGGAATGAGAAGTGTCATCCAGAACCCTCGTCTATTAGACAGAAGGGAGATGGATTACAAAGACCACGGAGGCAATTTATCAATGTTGACCATTGGTAACCTGACTACAAAACATCTTGTGCCGGTCAAGAACATCATCATCCAAACCCCCTATTCAGCCTACATGGAACCAGTGGGGACTGTCACGATGCCGGCTGGCAGGAGATGGATCCTCTGTGCCAGAGAGGGATTGGCGTGGACCGTGCTAGTGGACTGGTTCTAAGTTACTACTGGTGTTCACCAGAGCCCGCCGCAAAGCGGGATGGTCTTGCTGCGGCGGTAGTAACCAGGTCGTATCCACTAGCAACGGCTCAACCTCTCTGACTGCTGAAGATAGGCGCGGTACAAGGGAGTAGACAAAAGCAAGGTCGGACGTAGCAGAAGGTCGGGGCAGGCAGCAAGGATCGTAGTCAGGGGCAACGGCAGGAGGTCTGGAACACAGGCTAGGAACACACAAGGGAACGATTTCACTAGGCACAAGGGCAACAAGATCCGGCGAGGGAGTGCAGGAGAAGTGAGGTATACATAGGGAGTGCACAGGTGAAGACACTAATTGGAACCACTGCGCCAATCAGTGGCGCAGTGGCCCTTTAAATCACAGAGACACGGCGCGCGCGCGCCCTAGGGAGCGGGGCCGCGCGCGCCGGGACAGGACCGAGGGAGAGCGAGTCAGGTACGGAAGCCGGGGTGCGCATCGCGAGCGGGCGCCACCCGCATCGCGAATCGCATCCCGGCTGGAGGCGGTATCGCAGCGCACCCGGTCAGTGGATCTGACCGGGGCGCTGCCGTAGCGAGGATGTTGCGAGCGCTCCGGGGAGGAGCGGGGACCCGGAGCGCTCGGCGTAACAGTACCCCCCCCCCCCCTTGGGTCTCCCCCTCTTCTTAGAGCCTGAGAACCTGAGGACCAGACTTTTATCTAGGATATTGTCCTCAGGTTCCCAGGATCTCTCTTCAGGACCACAGCCCTCCCAGTCCACTAAAAAAAAAGTTTTTCCTCTGACCTTTTTGGAGGCCAGTATCTCCTTTACGGTGAAGATGTCTGAAGAACCGGAGACAGGAGTAGGAGAAATAAGTTTGGGAGAGAAACGGTTGATGATGAGTGGTTTAAGAAGAGAGACATGAAAGGCATTAGGAATACGAAGAGAAGGAGGAAGAAGAAGTTTGTAAGAGACAGGATTAATTTGGCACAAGATTTTGAAAGGACCAAGATAGCGTGGTCCCAATTTGTAGCTGGGAACACGGAAGCGGACATATTTAGCGGAGAGCCATACCTTGTCTCCGGGAGAAAAAATGGGGGGAGCTCTTCTTTTCTTATCAGCAAACTTCTTCATGCGTGATGAAGCCTGTAAGAGAGAATTTTGGGTCTCTTTCCATATGGTGGAAAGATCACGAGTTATTTCATCCACAGCGGGCAAACCAGAGGGCAAGGGAGTAGGGAGGGGGGGAAGAGGGTGACGGCCGTACACCACGAAAAATGGGGATTTGGAAGAAGATTCAGAGACTCTGAAGTTATACGAGAATTCGGCCCAAGGTAGAAGATCTGCCCAGTCATCCTGGCGGGAGGAAACAAAATGCCGTAAATAATCACCCAGGACCTTGTTTAATTCTTTCTACTTGCCCATTGGATTGAGGATGATAAGCAGAAGAAAAGTTTAATTTAATCTTGAGTTGTTTACAGAGAGCCCTCCAGAATTTTGACACGAATTGGACGCCTCTATCCGAGACGATCTGCGTGGGCAACCCGTGAAGACGAAAAATGTGTACAAAAAATTGTTTAGCCAACTGAGGCGCTGAAGGAAGACCAGGAAGAGGAATAAAATGTGCCATCTTGGAAAATCGATCAACGACCACCCAAACAACAGTGTTGCCACGGGATGGGGGTAAGTCTGTAATAAAGTCCATACCAATCAGAGACCAAGGCTGTTCGGGGACAGGCAGAGGATGAAGAAGACCAGCAGGCTTCTGGCGAGGAGTCTTATCCCGGGCACAGACAGTGCAGGCCCGCACAAAATCAACAACATCCGTTTCCAGAGTCGGCCACCAATAGAAACGAGAGATGAGTTGCAAGGATTTCTTGATGCCCGCATGGCCTGCGAGATGGGAGGAGTGACCCCATTTGAGGATTCCGAGGCGTTGGCGTGGAGAGACGAAGGTCTTCCCTGGAGGAGTTTGCCTGATGGAGGCTGGAGAAGTGGAGATCAGGCAGTCAGGAGGAATGATGTGTTGCGGAGAGAGCTCTACTTCCGAGGCATCCGAGGAACGAGAGAGAGCATCGGCCCTAATGTTCTTATCGGCAGGCCGAAAGTGAATTTCAAAATTAAACCGGGCAAAGAACAGAGACCACCTGGCCTGGCGAGGGTTCAGCCGTTGGGCAGACTGGAGATAGGAGAGATTCTTGTGATCGGTGTAAATAATAACTGGAAATTTTGATCCCTCCAGCAGATGCCTCCATTCCTCAAGTGCTAATTTAATGGCCAGTAGCTCTCGATCCCCGATGGAGTAGTTCCTCTCCGCCGGAGAGAAGGTCCTAGAAAAAAAACCACAAGTAACAGCATGCCCAGAAGAATTTTTTTGTAGAAGAACCGCTCCAGCTCCTACTGAGGAGGCATCAACCTCCAATAGGAAGGGTTTAGATGGGTCAGGTCTGGAGAGCACGGGAGCAGAAGAAAAGGCAGACTTGAGCCGTTTAAAGGCGTCTTCCGCTTGAGGAGGCCATGACTTAGGATTGGCATTCTTCTTGGTTAAAGCCACGATAGGAGCCACAATGGTGGAAAAATGTGGAATAAATTGTCTGTAATAATTGGCGAACCCCAAAAAACATTGGATAGCACGGAGTCCGGAGAGGCGTGGCCAATCTAAGACGGCAGAGAGTTTGTCTGGGTCCATTTGTAGTCCCTGGCCAGAGACCAAGTATCCTAGGAAAGGAAGAGATTGACATTCAAACAGACATTTCTCCATTTTGGCATAGAGTTGATTGTCCCGAAGTCTCTGAAGAACCATGCGGACATGCTGGCGGTGTTCTTCTAGGTTGGCAGAAAAAATCAGAATATCGTCCAGATACACAACAACACAGGAATATAAGAGATCACGAAAAATTTCATTAACAAAGTCTTGGAAGACGGCAGGGGCGTTGCACAGGCCAAAGGGCATGACCAGATACTCAAAGTGTCCATCTCTAGTGTTAAATGCCGTTTTCCATTCGTCCCCCTCCCTAATGCGGATGAGATTATAAGCACCTCTTAAGTCCAGTTTGGTAAAGATGTGGGCACCTTGGAGGCGATCAAAAAGTTCAGAGATAAGAGGTAGAGGGTAGCGGTTCTTTACCGTGATTTTATTAAGTCCGCGGTAGTCAATGCAAGGACGTAGGGAGCCATCTTTTTTTGGACACAAAGAAAAATCCAGCTCCGGCAGGAGAGGAGGATTTGCGGATAAACCCCTTTTTTAAATTTTCCTGGATGTACTCGGACATAGCAAGAGTCTCTGGGGCGGACAGAGGATAAATTCTGCCCCGGGGTGGAGTAGTGCCCGGGAGGAGGTCAATAGGACAGTCATAAGGCCTGTGAGGAGGCAAAGTCTCAGCTTGTTTCTTGCAAAATACGTCAGCATAGTCCATATAGGCCTTAGGGAGACCGGTTACAGGGGGAACCACAGGGTCACGGCAGGGAGTACTGGGAACCGGTTTAAGGCAGTCCTTGAAACAAGAGGTACCCCAGCCCTTGATCTCCCCTGTGGACCAATCCAGGGTTGGGGAATGGCGTTGAAGCATTGGTAGTCCAAGGAGAATTTCGGAAGTGCAATTGGGGAGGACCAAAAATTCAATTTTTTCATGATGAAGTTCGATGCACATTAGGAGGGGCTCCGTGCGGTAATGTATGGTACAGTCCAATCTTTCATTGTTAACACAATTGATGTAGAGGGGTCTGGCGAGACTGGTTACCGGGATGTTGAACCTGTTGATGAGAGAGGCCAAAATAAAGTTTCCTGCAGATCCGGAATCCAAGAAGGCCATAGTAGAGAAGGAGAAGGTAGATGCAGATATCCGCACAGGCACAGTAAGACGTGGAGAAGCAGAGTTGACATCAAGGACTGTCTCACCTTTGTGCGGAGTCAGCGTGCGTCTTTCCAGGCGGGGAGGACGGATAGGACAATCCTTCAGGAAGTGTTCGGTACCGGCACAGTACAGGCAGAGATTCTCCATGCGGCGTCGTGTCCTCTCTTGAGGTGTCAGGCGAGACCGGTCAACTTGCATAGCCTCCACGACGGGAGGCACAGGAACGGATTGCAGAGGACCAGAGGAGAGAGGAGCCGGGGAGAAAAAACGCCTCGTGCGAACAAAGTCCATATCCTGGCGGAGCTCCTGACGCCTTTCGGAAAAACGCATGTCAATGCGAGTGGCTAGATGAATGAGTTCATGTAGGTTAGCAGGAATTTCTCGTGCGGCCAGAACATCTTTAATGTTGCTGGATAGGCCTTTTTTAAAGGTCGCGCAGAGGGCCTCATTATTCCAGGATAGTTCAGAAGCAAGAGTACGGAATTGTATGGCGTACTCGCCAACGGAAGAATTACCCTGGACCAGGTTCAGCAGGGCAGTCTCAGCAGAAGAGGCTCGGGCAGGTTCCTCAAAGACACTACGAATTTCCGAGAAGAAGGAGTGTACAGAGGCAGTGACGGGGTCATTGCGGTCCCAGAGCGGTGTGGCCCATGACAGAGCTTTTCCAGACAGAAGGCTGACTACGAAAGCCACCTTAGACCTTTCAGTAGGAAACTGGTCCGACATCATCTCCAAGTGCAGGGAACATTGTGAAAGAAAGCCACGGCAAAACTTAGAGTCCCCATCAAATTTATCCGGCAAGGATAGTCGTAGGCCTGAAGCGGCCACTCGCTGCGGAGGAGGTGCAGGAGCTGGCGGAGGAGATGATTGCTGAAGCTGTGGTAGTAGCTGCTGTAGCATCACGGTCAGTTGAGACAGCTGGTGGCCTTGTTGCGCTATCTGTTGTGACTGCTGGGCGACCACCGTGATGAGGTCGGCGACAACTGGCAGAGGTACTTCAGCGGGATCCATGGCCGGATCTACTGTCACGATGCCGGCTGGCAGGAGGTGGATCCTCTGTGCCAGAGAGGGATTGGCGTGGACCGTGCTAGTGGACCGGTTCTAAGTTACTACTGGTGTTCACCAGAGCCCGCCGCAAAGCGGGATGGTCTTGCTGCGGCGGTAGTAACCAGGTCGTATCCACTAGCAACGGCTCAACCTCTCTGACTGCTGAAGATAGGCGCGGTACAAGGGAGTAGACAAAAGCAAGGTCGGACGTAGCAGAAGGTCGGGGCAGGCAGCAAGGATCGTAGTCAGGGGCAACGGCAGGAGGTCTGGAACACAGGCTAGGAACACACAAGGGAACGCTTTCACTAGGCACAAGGGCAACAAGATCCGGCGAGGGAGTGCAGGGGAAGTGAGGTATACATAGGGAGTGCACAGGTGAAGACACTAATTGGAACCACTGCGCCAATCAGTGGCGCAGTGGCCCTTTAAATCGCAGAGACCCGGCGCGCGCGCGCCCTAGGGAGCGGGGCCGCGCGCGCCGGGACAGGACCAAGGGAGAGCGAGTCAGGTACGGAAGCCGGGGTGCGCATCGCGAGCGGGCGCCACCCGCATCGCGAATCGCATCCCGGCTGGAGGCGGTATCGCAGCGCACCCGGTCAGTGGATCTGACCGGGGCGCTGCCGTAGCGAGGATGTTGCGAGCGCTCCGGGGAGGAGCGGGGACCCGGAGCGCTCGGCGTAACAGGGACTTGGCCGTTCTTGAAATGGAGCATCCTGTTACCTTCGATAACAATATCTAACCAATCTCCCTTTCAACTCTGAATCAGGAATTTCTGAATGGGAAGCTGTGCTGATTGATCGTTGGGGTAACATCGATGATCATGGTGAGTAGGAGCAATATATTGAGATATATGAGCTTTGGTTCATCTCTAACTGGTTCTACCTCCATATAAGGTGGAAGTTTTGATTGGCTCTCCATATGTTTGTGAGCGGTTTCGTGGTAAAAACAACAAAACTAAAACTTTCCTTATTACGGGAGAAGTGTCACCCAGGGATTTGTCATAATTGTGATGATTATGGTTACAGCTCATTAAACCCCCAATTACTATGATTTGGGGAGCGATCTCATCTGCTGGTGTTGGTCAACTATGTTTCATTAAAGGGGTACTCCATCCCTAAACATCTTATCCCCTATCCAAAGGATAGGGGGATAAGATGTCTGATCGCGGGGCTCCCACCGCTGGTTACCCTGCAATCTCCCTGCTGCACACGGCATTTGTGTAGAGCATTGGGTGCAGTGCCGGAGGCTCGCGACATCACAGCTGCCCCCGACTCGGGATGTCACAGCCATGCCCCCTCAATGCAAGTCTATTTATGGGCGGAGTACCCCTTTAAGTTCAGGGTCAATACATGCGTCTACCAGGAGATTTTAGGGCACTTCTTGCTTCCTTCCGTAGACGAGTTGCATTCCTGAAATAAATGAACTTTTGCACGATATTCAAATTTTTCGAGTTTAACCTGTATATAGGTATTCTCAGTTAAGACATACATGGTTTGTGTAGTTTCATACCATAAATGTAAAGGTGGAGAAATCCCTGTTGTTTACCTATAATATTAGTTCCGGTTGTACGGCCGGGACCATCATTTTAATGTATACATTTTTGTTATCAAAATATCTGAATTGCTTGCCAGTGCTTAGTGAGAATAAATGGGAAAAAAAAAATAGGAGTAATAATGGAATAAAATGTTATCTATGATCCCTCAAGTATCCATGAATGAGGCGGCATCACTTTAATAAATAAAGCTTATCTTACTCCATGACTGGAGGGATTTTAGATGTGTACCTAGGGTAACCCATACCTTAATGACAACCACCCACATACCATCACCCTCCAACCACCACCTTTCCCATAAAGACATACCATGGTTGGAGAAAATTGGGCTTTCTAACCCATTTATTTTAACATTATTAAATAACATTATAAATATTATAAATAACCATATTAACAATATCAACATATATACATAAAATAACTGACAAAAAGGGTCCCTGGAGGTCTCAAATATTCCAAGTGTCACCAAAACCAAAGGCCCTAAATATTCACTTACCCTTGGCCACAACTCCCTGACCCAAGGGCACCCACTTTGTGTAGTGCCTATCACCTTCAAAAACTCCTGGGGCCCATTAACCACCACCAGGAGGCCCATTCCAGCTGTACCATTTCTCTTCCATTTCCATACTCTTAATAATATATTTTAACCATTACCACCTCCAAGGACCCTAAACCTGCCAAAGAGAGAGAAACCTCACAAACTTTCATCCCGCCACACCTGAACAGCAGTCTCAATTCCTTCCTGCAACGCAAGAGCCCACATATCCATTCAATCTCATTCAAATACACACCATCACGTGCCAAAAACTCAACCTGCTCACCCTCCAACTCCACATGCCGAACAACAATCCCTCCATTACGCCTAACAAAGCAGCCCACCTCCTTGTTCAATTTCACCCTTGCCTTGTTCAAACGTGCCACTGACTGAGCATGACACCACTCCCGCCTAGCCACCATGTCTGACCACACCACCACCAGACCAGGGAAGGTGGACCACAGACAGAGCAGATCCATATATCCCTAATGATCTCCCGGGATGGACACAAACTCATATCTTCAAGCCCAGCATGAAATGTAACTTTCCGCAACAACTGGCTCCACAACATGCCCCCCACACCAATCCACCTCAGCACAGCAAAAGATCTGTCAAACCCCAATTGACAATCATCTGGCCTCACTGCAGCCCGGCATGCTCCCCTTCAGACATTCTAATGTCCAACAATCCAGACCAAATTGGGGGGGGGGGGCTGAAAAATAAAAAGGCAAAGAACAAAATTCAAGCCACCACATCCACCACCAAACTCACAACCTCAAACCATAAAACAGTCCCTCATTCCACCTACAAAAGATGAGGACGCATGTGCAGTCGGAACAGATCCGACTCCCGCCAACCAACCCGTCATATGGGATCAGCCCCCAACCCCCACCGTGCGGCCTCTGTAGTAGCCCCGATACGGAAGGAGTGGGAACTGCAATCCACCGGAACCAAACCCCTCGCTACCAGACAATTCCGAAAAACAGCCACGAACTGAAAACGGACCCATCCCTATGGACCAACAACGAACCCTGACCTTCCGTCCTCACCACCAAAAAATTCCGCAAACACTTGACCGGACACACCACTGAGCCAGACAATGCCCCTAACACCACCCAACATCCTCTCCCCACTTGATCCGTCTTCGACCGCCTGATCCGACACCACACCTCCTCCACTCTCAGCACGACATCTCCAAACAACAAACCACCATCCACAGTCCGACCACCAATTCAGACACTCGGAAGGTGCCAAAGAACGCTAGAGAAAAGGCCAAATGGAACAAGGACACTTCATAATCATCCAAACATTCCACCTCCACCCCGCTAGCCAAAAAAAACAAAAGATCAAAAGAGACGGGGTGTCGAGTATCCGCCCGAACATCCCCCCTCCTATAGCCCCGCAGAGCCCTCCTCACCAAAAAATGCTTTGTCACATCAGACAAACTCCTGGAAGCAAACCAAAACACACAAGCATACATGCGACTGTTAACAGCCGACACAGACACACCAGACCAATACAGCATACCAACAAAATACAACACCGCCACCACCCAATCAACATCACCCGAACACGCACCCAGTCTAACCAACACCCGCTCCCACTCATACCAAACCATAGAATACACCAACCATGTGCGAGCACAAAGACCTCCGGATCAACACTGCTGCCGACCCAAAATCAGGCTCCACAGCCATTCGAGACAAGGGATCCCGAACCGCTCCGCCTCCGGTGCCAGCCCACAAAACCTCTCCCGCTATGAACGAGAAAGAGAATCAGCAACAGAGTTGACTAACCCGGGAACATGAATCACAACAAACTGAGCATTCAGCAACAAACCCCGTAAAACCAGATGGTGCAACCAGTGCAACATAGGAGGAGAAGTAGACATCTGATTATTAATTGCATTCACAACGCCCATGTTGTTGCAGCGAAACCGCAGCCAACGGTCTCTTAATTGTGCACCCCAAATATCAGCACCCAGCACAATAAGAAACAACTCCAGAAGGACCAGATTTGTCACCAGCCTCTCCGATCACCAAGACTCCTACACGCCCGTACTCCACTGTTCCTGAAAAAAACGTCCCAAAACCAACTGCCCCGGATGCATCAGTGAACAACTCCAGATCACAATTCTCAACCACCTCTCACATCCAAATCAACCTCCCGTTTACACTGACAAAAAAGACTCCCACGCCTCCAAATCCTCCCTCACCTCTGCAGACAAACGCACAAAATTTAGAGGGGCCGAAACCCCTGCCGTAGCCATGACCAGTCTATTACTAAAAACTCGCCTCATAGGTAAAATACGACATATAAAATTCAACTTGCCTAACAAGGATTGCACCACCCGCAGCTGCACCTTCCTACACTGACGACACTGCACCACAGACCAGCGCAAGTCATCCAACTTATCCTCCGGAAGAAGGCACTCCGTCGCATCTGAATTGATAACGATGCCCAAAAATTTCACCACCGTCGCCGGGCCCTCCGTTTTATCCGACACCAAGAGCACCCCAATCCGCCGAGCCACCGCCTCCATAGTATGCGGCATAACTGAATAAAACCTGCGAACCTGCAGGACCCAAAAACAAAAAATCATCAATGTAATGAAGAACCGAAGACTAGATGGCAATATAAAAAAGTATCCAGCACCAGGAGGGCAGGTAAAATTTGTCTTTTATTGTGGCACCAGTAAAATAGGATACACCGGAACGTAATAGCCTACGTATTTTGGGCTGTAGCGCCCTTAGTCATGGTGGCCAGACAGCCTCCTGATTCACCACCCACTCCAAAAAACAACTAAACATCTCGAAATATGCACAAGAGATAGAACAACCCATGGGCAGACAGCAATCGACATAACACTGTCCACCCCAAAGAATCCCCAACAACTGAAAACTATCCATGTGAACCACCAACAAACGAAATGCTGCTTCCACATCTGTCTTAGCCAACAACGCCCCCTTACCAAACTTCCGCACCCACCGAACAGCCTCATCAAAAGAAATATAAGAAACCGAACAAACATATGCGGCAATGCCATCATTTATTGAAGCCCCCGCTGGGTAAGACAAATGATGGATCAACCGATATTTTCTCAGCTCCTTTTTGGGAACCAACCCCAAAGGTGAAACCACCAGATCACCAAAGGGTGGGTCCTCCAACGGTCCCGCCATCCTACCCAATGCAACTTCGCCCATAAGCCGACACAAGATTCCACCCGCCTAAACCTGACCCCCCAGCAGCACTAGGAATATGAAACCCCTTGCTAGACCCTGACTCCAACAAACGCGCCGCCGCCGCCCTATCTGAGAAACTGTGGGCCCCACCACACCTGGAGCACTCATGCTTAAATTTGCAGTCAGAGAGAAACTTACAGTATCCCTCATTGTACTGCCAACAACAGCCCCTGCGAGACCCGGCCGACAGCCCTGCTGCTGAGGAACCGCCAGCTGCCCCTGAAAAGGGCTGAAACCCGTTCCGTGGCGCAGACATCATGCCCATTCACAAGACAATATCCTTGTGGTCCCACCAGAGCGACGGCCGCACCGCCTTGCGTTGATAAAACTGTCAGTCATACCTCAACCATGCAATGCCCCCATAAACTCGATAAGCTTCCCCTACCCAGTCCAAGTAACAAAAGAGAGCTGAACAATGCTGAGGAGCCTTCTCCCCTATTTCGAAAAATTCATCTTTTCAAATCTTTTCTTTGACCTCCGGCTTCAAATGTGCCCCTAATGGGACTTCAAAGCAAACGTATAACCCCTCTCTAGCCACATCAGCCAGGCACACTTCATCAATAGGCTGAGAAGCAGCCGTCCCCTTAGAAGAAACCCCATCCGTAACAATGACCGCAGCCTTAGAAGCAACCGCCTCCTTAGAAGCAACCACATCCTTGGCAACAACCGCATCCCCAGGAGCAACCATGACCACAGAAGCAGCCGCATCCACAGAAACAGCCGCAGGCCCCACTGACCCACCGGCAACCGAAGCACTCACCCCAGAACACCAGCAGCAGACCCCCCAGCCACCACTACCATACCAGGCCACCCTCAGACACCGGAGACCCTGAAGACCCCGACCCGATAGCCCGCTGTTACAAAACCCCTAACAACTAAACTAACAAATCCCACACAGAGAAATTACCCCCCCCCCCCCCAACAGACCCCAACCCACTCCCCACATCTCCATGGACCTTTCACTCACCAGGCTGACCTGAGCCTGCTGACCCAGCAGCCGCAAGTCCAGATGTCTGCTCCCTGGAACCGCCTGCACCCATCCTCAGTGCTGCAGCAGTCTCCAGAAGGGGTCAGGCACCCGAAGAGGTCCAGACGTCCTCTGTGCCGCAGAAGAAGGCCCAGAATCCACGCTGCCAAAAGTGCTCAGATGCAGAGCGGCCTGACCGGTGCCGAACAGCAGGGGGAGATTGATGCCTGGATCTCCTCACTCTCTGCACGCACCTGTGCCCGGGAGTTGTCGGAGGTAGAAGGAAGGGGGCTGGCCCTACGCCCAGTCCGCCCCCACATTCAGGCCCACAGAAGAAGTCCTGGCCGTGCTCCTGTTCCAATCCTCAGCAGGAGGCACAGTCGTAGGCAGAACCTGGGAGCTCCAATGAGCAGGTGCCGAAGAGCCACAGCTGCTGAATTTTCCCCACCCGCTTACCGCTGCCAGGACACCCACGGCTCTGGAGGAGGGACGTCAACTGACGTAGGTGCCCGGGCGCGCAGAGCCCGACTAGGACTCCGCAACCTGCACCAAGAACAAGGAACCACCTCAGGATTGAAGCACTCTGGGGTCCTGGAACACCATTTCCCGTGCTGCCACCCAGAAGGGGGGTCCGACTGAGCACTCCTTCCGCTCCCCACCAGTTGCTGCACCTGCATCTGAAGTCAGGCCTCACTGTTAATGGCAGCCTCAGAATGAAGCTGACGCAGAAGATCTTCCACACCAGACATGGCGGTAAGTGTTACTTCTTCCTAAACTTTCCCGCCGCTGGCTAGCTCCTCTACTAAGCCCCTAAATACCACCTGATGCTCCTCCCCCTCCATGCTAGACCTCCCAATGACCCTAGCCTTCCAATCCTCCCATTTTAACCCTAACAGACCATAGTACCACTTTTTAACCCCTAGGTGCCCTAAAACTCCAGTCACACCGCTACTCCGCAAGGGATCCCCTCCGCTCCGTACGCTCCCATAACTCAGGAATAAAACAGGCTATGTGTACGATGACAAATGTCCAAAGTGTGATGAGGACGGGGCCGATCTCTTACACATGTTCTGGAATTATTATAAGACAACTGTGGGAAGATGTTATGAGCTGTGTTCAGACTATATTCTTAAAAAGTACCTGTCACAAAATAAACTTTTCAAAACTAACTCAGGCTATGTTCCCTAAGTACACCTAACACCTCTCAGAGCTTTAAAAAGCTGTGTATCTTACCTTTCTTCTTGCTCACATAGTGCAATCTCCGAGCAGGAGAAAGTGGGTGTTTCCCAGCAGGCAGGACATCACTGAAGCCTGCTGGGGGACCACTTTTGCCCTTACATCATTGCAGTGCTGTGATGAAAAAATACCTCAGGCTCTGTGAATCTTTCAGTAAGGCTCTATACATGTTTCAGTGAGGCTCTGTACATCTTTCAGTGAGGCTCTATACATGTTTCAGTGAGGCTCTATACATGTTTCAGTGAGGCTCTATACATGTTTCAGTGAGGCTCTATACATGTTTCAGTGAGGCTCTATACATGTTTCAGTGAGGCTCTATACATGTTTCAGTGAGGCTCTGCACATCTTTCAGTGAGGCTCTATACATCTTTCAGTGAGGCTCTATACATGTTTCAGTGAGGCTCTATACATGTTTCAGTGAGGCTCTGCACATCTTTCAGTGAGGCTCTATACACGTTTCAATGAGGCTCTATACATGTTTCAGTGAGGCTCTATACATGTTTCAGTGAGGCTCTGCACATCTTTCAGTGAGGCTCTGTGCATGTTTCAGTGAGGCTCTGTGCAGCTTTCAGTGAGGCTCTATACATGTTTCAGTGAGGCTCTGTGCATGTTTCAGTGAGGCTCTGTGCAGCTTTCAGTGAGGCTCTATACATGTTTCAGTGAGGCTCTGCACATCTTTCAGTGAGGCTCTGTGCATGTTTCAGTGAGGCTATGTGCATGTTTCAGTGAGGCTCTATGCATATTTTAGCGGGGCTCTGTGCAGCTTTCAGGGAGGCTCTATACATGTTTCAGTGAGGCTCTGTGCATGTTTCAGTGAGGCTCTGTGCATGTTTCAGTGTGGCTCTGTGCATGTTTCAGTGAGGCTCTGTGCATGTTTCAGTGAGGCTCTGTGCAGCTTTCAGTGATGCTCTGTGCATGTTTCAGTTAGGCTCTGTGCATGTTGCAGTGAGGCTCTGTGCAGCTTTCGGTGAGGCTCTGTGCAGCTTTCAGTGAGGCTATATACATGTTTCATTGAGGCTCTGTTCATCTTTCAGTTAGGCTCTGTGCATGTTTCAGTTAGGCTCTGTGCATGTTTCAGTGAGGCTTTGTGAAATTTTCAGTGAGGCTCTATGCAGCTGTCAATCAAGCTCAGTGCAGAGAAACACTTCCTGAGTTCGGACTCCTGCCAGGCCGGGTGGAGACTAAACTCATTATATTAATTGTGGCAGGGAACAGAACAGAGACACCTAGTGGCAAATGTTTCTATTACATTTTAAACATATTTGTTAATAATTTTAAAAGCAAATGAATGGGAAAGTGTCTGCTAATTACACAAGGAACACTACATTAAACATTTTATTTGGTGACAGGTACTCTTTAACTTACTTAACTTGCTGGGGGATAGCAGCAAAAAACATGTCCTCAAACTACAGTGTGTGATGAAAAAAAGACCTTCAACAGAACTTCAAAAACAATCTGGAAGGACCGGTTTGCCTACTTTGGAATAGACTTCAAATATGACTTAAAGTATAAACTTGTATTGTGACCTTGCAGCGGCATTATAGTGCTTGGAATGTCTTTCCTGTTGTGTGTGTGGGAGGAGAGGGGGAGGGGCTGGGCTTTTGGTAGGATCACAGGCGCACTCTTTTTTGTAGTGACAAAACTAAATTAAAAAAATTAAAAAATAAAATAAAAATGAATAAAAAATAATTAATAAAAAAAATACAAAACCTCATAAAAGATCATATTCAGTCATATAAATGGTAACAACGAAATATCACTGTCCCCCAATCATATAATAAACCCTGGAGAGGGATCCTGGGCACCATGGGAGAGAGGAGCAGAATGTACCCCTTTAAGTATTCTAACTGTTTTAGGCAAATTTCAATCTAAAGTTCCAACTAGAGATGAGTGGATTAATTGGGAATAAATCAAATCTGCTTTGAATTTCCCAAATAAATTTTAATATTGGTCAATTCCACTTTTGGAATTTGTTTTGGCCGAATTGTTGAAATAATGGCCACCATTTTAGCCATTAGAAGAAGCATTAGGGGCTACGATTAAAGGGATACTCCACCCCAAGACATCTTATCCTCTATTCAAGCGACCCCCCCCCCCCCCCCGATCTCCCTGCTGCACCCGTCATTCGTTTGGAGCGTCGGGTGCAGCACCGGAGGCTCGTGATGTCATGGCCACGCCCCCTCAATGCAAGTCTCATCGCTTTGTGCAGCTGAGACAGGTGGGTGCTGCATGAAAGATTCCGGGGGTCCCCAGTGGCGAGACCCCCTCGATCAGACATCTTATCCCCTATCCTTTGGCTTAGGTGTCTTAGGGCCAGAGTACCCCTTTAAACAGTAACTATCATGATCTTGTTATATTTTATAATCCTCCCAGGTCACCGCCCCCATCATGATAATCCACCCCCGGCCTTTATATTTATTATTTTTTTGTTTTCTACCTTGATATTGTTCTGGATTTTCTGCTCAGATTCACAGACTAGGACGCAGGCGTGATATCATCTGAAGCCATACAGGGGAGAACTTCCTCACTCACTCTGCTACACACAGCCCAGAACAGTTCAGTGTGAGATGAGCTAGGATTGGCTAAGGCTGCACACACAGCCCCTCAGCACTCCGGACTGCATTTCCTCATGTTGGACTTCTTCCAGGCCAGCAGGAGTTGGAAAAGTCCAGAATATAAGTAGAGCCCGGCACTCGCTAAGTGTGCCTGAAAAAGTGGACGATCTCTTCACATCAAAGGGTAAAGAACAGGACCCCTTTCGGCATAAGCCTACCTCTGCTGTCTAGGCTTATGCCCTAAGATGTTCTTTACCCTTTGATGTGAAGAGATCGTCCACTTTGCCGGGCTGTGCTTTTCTTATATTCACATGGCGTAGATGGAGTGATGATCTGGTCATGGTACCAGCACTGAGATGACCCACAACGATCTAACCCATGAGTATACGTAGGTCTCATCATCAGGGTCTCATCCTTACAGTCTACATAAGACTTTTAGCCTAATTTTGCTGCCCCGGTGACATCTGAGGACAATGGTGGTGGGGAATGAGGACACCTCCTACTGCTTGTGATGAGGAAGAAATGATGGATTTGAAGACTGAGTAGAGCAGAAGAGTAGAAGTCTTACATGGTGCGCGGTAAGGAGTCAGTGGTCTGGGCCTACCCAGGGTTACTTGGGACCAAGTCCTGCAACAATGATTCCCATCACCTCAGATACTTCTACATCTAAGTGGTTTCAAACTGTGGCTTCAAGGGCAACTCAAGGCGCCATCATCCTGGCATTTTATTGGTGTGTCCCCCATGGGAAGCAATCAACTAATATCACCCAAACATTGGTGCGGACCCCCTATTACCACTGCTGTGTGTGTGGAGGGACATTCCAGGGTCAGAGGCTCCACTCTATCCGTCATGACCCACCTGGGCTAGTGTGAAGAACTACAACTTCCAGGTGGGCCTCTGCATAAAGCCTGCAACCTCAGAGTGACATACACCAACAATATACCTGATTACTGGAGCCAAGATAGGCAGGAATCGGCTTAGAAGTGATGGGAGGAGAACAACGTGCCAGCCGGTAATGTATAATATATAATGTATTGTGCTTGTCCCCAGCAGTGAGTTATCTTTGTACCTGTAGGGTAAAGGAAACTCCTTCTTCAGGAATGCAGTGTACATCTGTAGCTGGAGGCGTCACCTGACCGGGCACCATCCTCGTGCTTCAGGGATAGACAACTCTCTGATAGTGACTGCCAAGAGAAACCACTAACCGTGCAACGTGACGGAAACACGACAGAGAGCTGTATCCTTATACCAGACCACACAGCTGTATACAGACAGGAACACAGAATATAATACTATCATAGGGCGGAGATGTGACTACCTCTCATATGAAGGATAGCCTTATGCTTATCTCTATCTTACATGAAGGATAGCCTTATGCCTATCTCTATCTTATATGAAGGATAGCCTTATGCCTATCTCTATCTTATATGAAGGATAGCCTTATGCCTATCTCTATCTTATATGAAGGATAGCCTTATGCCTATCTCTATCTTATATGAAGGATAGCCTTATGTCTATCTCTATCTTATATGAAGGATAGCCTTATGTCTATCTCTATCTTATATGAAGGACAGCCTTATGTATATCTCTATCTTATATGAAGGATAGCCTTATGCTTATCTCTATCTTACATGAAGGATAGCCTTATGCCTATCTCTATCTTATATGAAGGATAGCCTTATGCCTATCTCTATCTTATATGAAGGATAGCCTTATGTCTATCTCTATCTTATATGAAGGATAGCCTTATGTCTATCTCTATCTTATATGAAGAACAGCCTTATGTATATCTCTATCTTATATGAAGGATAGCCTTATGCTTATCTCTATCTTACATGAAGGATAGCCTTATGCCTATCTCTATCTTATATGAAGGATAGCCTTATGTCTATCTCTATCTTATATGAAGGATAGCCTTATGTCTATCTCTATCTTATATGAAGGACACCCTAATGTCCATATATATCTTATATGAAGGATAGCCTTATGTCTATCTCTATCTTATATGAAGGACAGCCTTATGTATATCTCTATCTTATATGAAGGATAGCCTTATACCTATCTCTATCTTATATGAAGGATAGCCTTATGCCTATCTCTATCTTATATGAAGGATAGCCTTATGCCTATCTCTATCTTATATGAAGGATAGCCTTATGCCTATCTCTATCTTTTATGAAGAAAAACCTTATGCCTATATCTTATATGAAGGATAGTCTTATGCCTATCCCTATCTAATATGAAGAATAGTCTTATGTCTATCCCTATCTTATATCAAGGATAGCCTTATGTCCATTCCTATCTTATATGAAGGATAATTTTATGTCTATTCCTATCTTATATGAAGGATAGCCTTATACCTATATCTATCTTATATGAAGGATAGCCTTATACCTATCTCTATCTTATATGAAGTAAAACCTTATACCTATCCCTATCTTATATGAAGTAAAACCTTATACCTATCTCTATCTTATATGAAGGATAGCCTCATACCTATCTCTATCTTATATGAAGGATAGCCTCATACCTATCCCTATCTTATATGAAGGATAGCCTTATACCTATCTCTATCTTATATGAAGGATAGCCTTATACCTATCTCTATCTTATATGAAGGATAGCCTTATACCTATCTCTATCTTATATGAAGGATAGCCTTATGTCTATCTCTATCTTATATGAAGGATAGCCTTATACCTATCCCTATCTTATATGAAGGATAGCCTTATACCTATCTCTATCTTATATGAAGGATAGCCTCATACTTATCCCTATCTTATATGAAGGATAGCCTTATACCTATCTCTATCTTATATGAAGGATAGCCGTCTACCTATCCCTATCTTATATGAAGGATAGCCTCATACTTATCCCTATCTTATATGAAGGATAACCTTATGCCTATCTCAATCTTATATGAAGGATAGCCTTATACCTATCTCTATCTTATATGAAGGATAGCCTTATGTCTATCTCTATCTTATATGAAGGACATCCTAATGTCCATATATATCTTATATGAAGGATAGCCTTATGTCTATCTCTATCTTATATGAAGGATAGCCTTATGTCTATCTCTATCTTATATGAAGGATAGCCTTATGTCTATCTCTATCTTATATGAAGGATAGCCTTATGCCTATCTCTATCTTATATGAAGGACACCCTAATGTCCATATATATCTTATATGAAGGATAGCCTTATATCTATCTCATGCATGATTAAACTCCTTCAATCCCGATATTACTGCAGACATATATAACACTTTGGGGGAGATTTATCAAACGATTTAGACTGGTTTTTCCTGTCTAAATTTGTCGCAGTCTAAATATGTGCAACTTTTCTGCGACTTTTGCTGTAGAGGATTTTTAGAACATGATGCAGCATTCTTGTCTATTTTAGACGGAAATGCATTGGAAAATGCATTGGTGCTGAATTTATCAAGTGCGACTTTTGTGCGACAAGTCGCATCTGCCCAAAATACGCTGAAATGTCCGACCATGTTGGAGCGGGTGTAAATGCAGTTTAAGCTGTAGACCCTGAAGTCTGAGCACAGAATTTATCAAGGGCTGTGAGACCTATAGACAGGAGACGACCACATACACTGGTCTATAAGCATACCCAGAATAGACTAGATTAGGAAATGTCCCCCTGTGTTCTATATATAACACTATGTCCACTATATATAACACTATGTCCTCTATATAACACTATGTCCACTATATATATCTAACACTATGTCCTCTATATAACACTATGTCCTCTATATAACACTATGTCCCCTATATAACACTATGTCCTCTATATAACACTACTGTATGTCTTCTATATAACACTATGTCCCCTGTATAACACTATGTTCCCTATATAACACTATGTCCTCTATATAACACTACTGTATGTCTTCTATATAACACTATGTCCCCTATATAACACTATGTCCTCTATATATAACACTATGTCCTCTATATATATAACACTATGTCCTCTATATATAACACTATGTCCTCTATATATATAACACTATGTCCTCTATATATATATAACACTATGTCCTCTATATAGCACTATTTCCTATATATAACACTATATACTCTATATAACACTATGTCCTCTATATAACACTATGTCCTCTATATAACACTATGTCCTCTATATAACACTATGTCCACTATATAACACTACTGTATGTCCTCTATATAACACTATGTCCTCTATATAACACTATGTCCTCTATATAACACTATGTCCACTATATAACACTACTGTATGTCCTCTATATAACACTATGTCCTCTATATAGCACTATTTCCTATATATAATACTATGTCCTCTATATAGCACTATTTCCTATATATAACACTATGTCCACTATATAACACTACTGTATGTCCTCTATATAACACTATGTCCCCTATATAACACTATGTCCCCTATATAACACTATGTCCCCTATATAACACTATGTCCTCTATATAACACTATGTCCCCTATATAACACTATGTCCTCTATGTATAACACTATGTCCTCTATATAGCACTATTTCCTATATATAACACTATGTCCTCTATATAGCACTATTTCCTATATATAACACTATATACTCTATATAACACTATGTCCTCTATATAACACTGTCCTCTATATAACACTATGTCCACTATATAACACTACTGTAAGTCCTCTATATAACACTATGTCCTCTATATAACACTATGTCCTCTATATAACACTATGTCCACTATATAACACTACTGTATGTCCTCTATATAACACTATGTCCTCTATATAGCACTATTTCCTAAATATAATACTATGTCCTCTGTATAGCACTATTTCCTATATATAACACTATGTCCACTATATAACACTACTGTATGTCCTCTATATAACACTATGTCCCCTATATAACACTATGTCCCCTATATAACACTATGTCCTCTATATAACACTATGGGGGAGATTTATCAAAGGATTTAGACAGTTTTTTCTTGTCTAAATTTGTCGCACAGAAAGTCGCAGTCTAAATATGTGCGACTTTTTTGCGACTTTTGCTGTAGAGGATTTTTAGAACATGATGCATTCTTGTCTATTTTAGACTGAAATGCATTGGAAAATGCATTGGTGCTGAATTTATCAAAAGCGGCTTTTCAGCGACAAGTCACATCGGCTGAAAGTACGCCGAAATGTCAGACCATGTTGGAGCGGGTTTATATATAGACTAAAGCATAGATCATGCAGTCTGTGCACAGAATTTATCAAGAGCCGTGTGCACAATAGACCAGACTAACCCCCTGTAGCTTGGTCTATATTGATGCGGGACATAGACAACTTTGATAAATATCCCCCTATGTCCTCTATATATAACACTATGTTCCCTATATAACACTATGTCCCCTATATAACACTATGTCCTCTATATATAACACTATGTTCCCTATATAACACTATGTCCCCTATATAACACTATGTCCTCTATATATAACACTATGTCCCCTATATAACACTATGTCCCCTATATAACACTATGTCCTCTATATATAACACTATGTCCCCTATATAACACTATGTCCTCTATATATAACACTATGTCCTCTATATAACACTATGTCCTCTATATAACACTATGTCCTCTATATATAACACTATGTCCCCTATATAACACTATGTCCTCTATATATAACACTATGTCCTCTATATAACACTATGTCCTCTATATATAACACTATGTCCTCTATATAACACTGTGTCCTCTATATAGCACTGTGTCCTATATATATAACACTATGTCCTCTATATATATAACACTATGTCCTCTATATATAACACTATGTCCTCTATATATATAACACTATGTCCTCTCTATATAACACTATGTCCTCTATATAACACTACTGTATGTCCTCTATACAACACTGTGTCCTCTATGTAACACTATGTCCTCTATATATAACACTATGTCCTCTATATGTAACATTATGTCCTCTATATATAACACTATGTCCTCTATATATAACACTATGTCCTCTATATAACACTGTGTCCTCTATATAACACTATGTCCTCTATATATAACACTATGTCCTCTATATATAACATTATGTCCTCTATATATAACACTATGTCCTCTATATATAACACTATGTCCTCTATATAACACTGTGTCCTCTATATAACACTATGTCCTATATATATAACACTATGTCCTCTATATAACAATATGCCCTCTATATAACAATATGTCCTCTATATAACACTGTGTCCTATATATATAACACTATGTCCTCTATATAACACTATGTCCTCTATATAACACTATGTCCTCTATATAACACCATGTCCTCTATATATAACACTGTGTTCTATATATATAACACTATGTCCTCTATATAACACTATGTCCTCTATATAACACTGTGTCCTATATATATAACACTATGTCCTCTATATAACAATATGTCCTCTATATAACACTGTGTCCTCTATGTAACACTATGTCCTATATATATAACACTATGTCCTCTATATATAACACTATGTCCTCTATATAACAATATGTCCTCTATATAACACTATGTCCTCTATATAACACTATGTCCTCTTGTGTAGTTTCTCCTCTCCTCCTGTACGGTGTTGTTCCCCTTTATGTATATAAAGTCTCTATCATCTCCTCTGTCTCCTCTTTCTTCTATACATGAGAAGATCCTGGAACCTTTCCTGGTCAGTTTTATCCTCAGTCCATGGACTATTTTAGTATCTTCTCTAAACTCTCCACAATGTATCTATATCCTTCTGGAGATCGGTCTGCAGTACTGCACACAATACTCAAAGTGAGGTCTCATCAGTGCAGCTCAGTACAGCAGCATGAGCACTTATACTTCGTATGCTGATACCTCTCCTTATACACCCATGAGCACTTCCCTCTCTACTGCTAATACCTCTCCATATACACCCATGAGCACTTCCCTCTGCTGCTAATACCTCTCCCTATACACCCATGAGCACTTCTCTCTACTGCTAATACTTCTCCCTATTCACACATGAGCAATTCCCTCTACTACTGACACCTCTCTATAAACATATGAGCACCTTCCTCTACTGATAATACCTCTCCTTTCATACCTATGAGTATTTCCCTCTACTGCTAATACCTCTCCCTTTACAACCATGATCACTTCCTTCTACTGCTAATACCTCTCCAAATACACCCATGAGCACTCCCCTCTTTCTACTGCTAATATCTCTCCCTATACACCTATGATCACTCCCCTCTACTGCTAATATCTCTCCCTATACACACATGAGCAATTTCCTCTACTACTAATACCTCTCCCTATACACACATGAGCACTTCCGGCTACTGTTAATACCTCTCCCTATACACACATGAGCACTTTCCTCTCTGCTGCTAATACCTCTCCAAATACACCCATGAACACCTCCCTCTACTGCTAATACCTCTCCCTTTATATCTATGAGCACTTCCTATACTCCTAATACCTCTGCCTATACACCCATGAGCACTTCCCTCTACTGCTAATACCTCTCCCTATACACATGAGCACTTCCCTCTACTGCTAATGCCTCTCCCTATACACACATGAGCACTTCCCTCTCTACTGCTAATACCTCTCCGTATACACCCATGAGCACCTCCCTCCACTGCTAATACCTCTCCCTTTATATCTATGAACACTTCCTCTAATGCTATAATACCTCTCTCTATACACCCATGAGCACTTCCCTCTACTGCTAATACCTCTCCCTATACACACATGAGCACTTCTCTCTACTGCTAATACCTCTCCCTATACACACACATGAGCACTTCCCTCTCTACTGCTAATACCTCTCCATATACACCCATGAGCAACTCCCTCTACTGCTAATACCTCTCCCTTTATATCTATGAGCACTTCCCTCTACTGCTAATACCTCTCCCTATACACTCATGAACACTTCCCTCTACTGCTGATACCTTTCCCTATACACACATGATCACTTCCCTCTACTGCTAATACCTATATACACCCATGAGCACTTTCCTCTTTCTACTGCTAAGACCTCTCACTAATAGTTTTCTGTTGACCTCACATCAGTAATAGACCGAGCAAATGGCCCATAATGGGGTTGTCTTCTATTGATCACCATACTGCTATGAAATTATACATTTCCTGGTTCCCTGTGAATGATGCGGTGATGTTGGGGGTTGTGATGTAATAGTAGCCGTGCCCAGTGAGTTGTGGGTTGTGATGTAATTGTAGCCGTGTCCGGTGATGTTGGGGGTTGTGATGGAATTGTAGCCGTGTCCGGTAATGTTGGGGGTTGTGATGAAAATGTAGCTGTGTCCGGTGATGTTGGGGGTTGTGATGGAATTGTAGCTGTGCGCGGTGATGTTGGGGGTTGTGATGGAATTGAAGCCGTGTCCGGTAATGTTGGGGGTTGTGATGTAATTGTAGCTGTGACCCGTGATGTTGGGGGTTGTGATGTAATTGTAGCCGTGTCCGGTAATGTTGGGATTTGTGATGTAATTGTAGCCGTGCGCAGTGATGTTGGGGGTTGTGATGTAATTGTAGCTGTGCGCGGTGATGTTGGGGGTTGTGATGGAATTGAAGCCGTGTCCGGTAATGTTGGGGGTTGTGATGTAATTGTAGCCGTGCGCGGTGATGTTGGGGGTTGTGATGTAATTGTAGCCGTGTCCGGTATTGTTGGGGGTTGTGATGGAATTGTAGCTGTGTCCGGTAATGTTGGGGGTTGTGATGTAATTGTAGCTGTGTCCGGTAATGTTGGGGGTTGTGATGGAATTGTAGCCGTGCGCGGTGATGTTGAGGGTTGCGATGTAATTGTAGCTGTGCGCGGTGATGTTGGGGGTTGTGATGTAATTGTAGCCGTGTCCGGTGATGTTGGGGGTTGTGATGGAATTGAAGCCGTGTCCGGTGATGTTGGGGGTTGTGATGAAAATGTAGCCGTGTCCGGTAATGTTGGGGGTTGTGATGTAATTGTAGCTGTGTCCGGTAATGTTGGGGGTTGTGATGTAATTGTAGCCGTGTCCGGTATTGTTGGGGGTTGTGATGGAATTGAAGCCGTGTCCGGTGATGTTGGGGGTTGTGATGTAATTGTAGTCGTGCGCGGTGATGTTGGGGGTTGTGATGTAATTGTAGCTGTGTCCGGTAATGTTGGGGGTTGTGATGTAATTGTAGCTGTGTCCGGTAATGTTGGGGGTTGTGATGTAATTGTAGCCGTGTGCGGTGATGTTGGGGGTTGTGATGTAATTGTAGTCGTGCGCGGTGATGTTGGAGGTTGTGATGGAATTGTATCTGTGTCCGGTAATGTTGGGGGTTGTGATGGAATTGTAGCTGTGCGCGGTGATGTTGGGGGTTGTGATGTAATTGTAGCCGTGTGCGGTGATGTTGGGGGTTGTGATGTAATTGTAGTCGTGCGCGGTGATGTTGGAGGTTGTGATGGAATTGTAGCTGTGTCCGGTATTGTTGGGGGTTGTGATGAAAATGTAGCTGTGACCGGTGATGTTGGGGGTTGTGATGTAATTGTAGCTGTGTCCGGTATTGTTGGGGGTTGTGATGGAATTGTAGCTGTGTCCGGTATTGTTGGGGGTTGTGATGAAAATGTAGCTGTGACCGGTGATGTTGGGGGTTGTGATGTAATTGTAGCTGTGACCGGTGATGTTGGGGGTTGTGATGTAATTGTAGCTGTGTCCGGTGATGTTGGGGGTTGTGATGTAATTGTAGCTGTGCGCGGTGATGTTGGGGGTTGTGATGGAATTGTAGCTGTGTCCGGTGATGTTGGGGGTTGTGATGGAATTGTAGCCGCGCCCGGTGATGTTGGGGGTTGTGATGTAATTGTAGTCGTGCGCGGTGATGTTGGGGGTTGTGATGTAATTGTAGCCGTGTCCTGTAATGTTGGGGGTTGTGATGGAATTGTAGCTGTGACCGGTGATGTTGGGGGTTGTGATGTAATTGTAGCCGTGCGCGGTGATGTTGGGGGTTGTGATGTATCTGCGCCCGGTGATGTTTGGGGTTGTGATGTAATTGTAGCCGTGCGCGGTGATGTTGGGGGTTGTGATGTAATTGTAGCCGTGCGCGGTAATGTTGGGGGTTGTGATGTAATTGTAGCCGTGCGGTGATGTTGGGGTTGTGATGTAATTGTATCTGCGCCCGGTGATGTTGGGGCTTGTGATGTAATTGTATCTGCGCCCGGTGATGTTGGGGGTTGTGATGTAATTGCGCCCGGTGATGTTGGGGGTTGTGATGTAATTGTAGTCGTGCGCGGTGATGTTGGGGGTCGTGATGTAATTGTAGCCGTGCGCGGTGATGTTGGGGGTTGTGATGTAATTGTATCTGTGCCCGGTGATGTTGGGGGTTGTGATGTAATTGTATCTGTGCCCGGTGATGTTGGGGGTTGTGATGTAATTGTAGCCGTGCGCGGTGATGTTGGGGGTTGTGATGTAATTGTAGTCGTGCGCGGTGATGTTGGAGGTTGTGATGGAATTGTAGCTGTGTCCGGTATTGTTGGGGGTTGTGATGAAAATGTAGCTGTGACCGGTGATGTTGGGGGTTGTGATGTAATTGTAGCTGTGTCCGGTATTGTTGGGGGTTGTGATGGAATTGTAGCTGTGTCCGGTATTGTTGGGGGTTGTGATGAAAATGTAGCTGTGACCGGTGATGTTGGGGGTTGTGATGTAATTGTAGCTGTGTCCGGTGATGTTGGGGGTTGTGATGGAATTGTAGCTGTGTCCGGTGATGTTGGGGGTTGTGATGTAATTGTAGCTGTGCGCGGTGATGTTGGGGGTTGTGATGGAATTGTAGCTGTGTCCGGTGATGTTGGGGGTTGTGATGGAATTGTAGCTGTGTCCGGTGATGTTGGGGGTTGTGATGTAATTGTAGCTGTGCGCGGTGATGTTGGGGGTTGTGATGGAATTGTAGCTGTGTCCGGTATTGTTGGGGGTTGTGATGGAATTGTAGCCGCGCCCGGTGATGTTGGGGGTTGTGATGTAATTGTAGTCATGCGCGGTGATGGGGGTTGTGATGTAATTGTATCTGCGCTCGGTGATGTTGGGGGTTGTGATGTAATTGTAGCCGTGTCCTGTAATGTTGGGGGTTGTGATGGAATTGTAGCTGTGACCGGTGATGTTGGGGGTTGTGATGTAATTGTAGCCGTGCGCGGTGATGTTGGGGGTTGTGATGTATCTGCGCCCGGTGATGTTTGGGGTTGTGATGTAATTGTAGCCGTGCGCGGTGATGTTGGGGGTTGTGATGTAATTGTAGCCGTGCGCGGTAATGTTGGGGGTTGTGATGTAATTATAGCCGTGCGGTGATGTTGGGGTTGTGATGTAATTGTATCTGCGCCCGGTGATGTTGGGGCTTGTGATGTAATTGTATCTGCGCCCGGTGATGTTGGGGGTTGTGATGTAATTGCGCCCGGTGATGTTGGGGGTTGTGATGTAATTGTAGTCGTGCGCGGTGATGTTGGGGGTTGTGATGTAATTGTATCTGTGCCCGGTGATGTTGGGGGTTGTGATGTAATTGTAGCCGTGCGCGGTGATGTTGGGGGTTGTGATGTAATTGTAGTTGTGCGCGGTGATGTTGGGGGTTGTGATGTAATTGCGCCCGGTGATGTTGGGGGTTGTGATGTAATTGTAGTCGTGCGCGGTGATGTTGGGGGTTGTGATGTAATTGTAGCCATGCGCGGTGATGTTGGGGGTTGTGATGTAATTGTATCTGTGCCCGGTGATGTTGGGGGTTGTGATGTAATTGTAGCCGCGCGGTGATGTTGGGGGTTGTGATGTAATTGTAGCCGTGCGCGGTGATGTTGGGGGTTGTGATGTATCTGCGCCCGGTGATGTTTGGGGTTGTGATGTAATTGTAGCCGTGCGCGGTGATGTTGGGGGTTGTGATGTCATTGTAGCCGTGCGGTGATGTTGGGGTTGTGATGTAATTGTATCTGCGCCCGGTGATGTTGGGGCTTGTGATGTAATTGTATCTGCGCCCGGTGATGTTGGGGGTTGTGATGTAATTGCGCCCGGTGATGTTGGGGGTTGTGATGTAATTGTAGTCGTGCGCGGTGATGTTGGGGGTCGTGATGTAATTGTAGCCGTGCGCGGTGATGTTGGGGGTTGTGATGTAATTGTATCTGTGCCCGGTGATGTTGGGGGTTGTGATGTAATTGTAGCCGTGCGCGGTGATGTTGGGGGTTGTGATGTAATTGTAGTCGTGCGCGGTGATGTTGGAGGTTGTGATGGAATTGTAGCTGTGTCCGGTATTGTTGGGGGTTGTGATGAAAATGTAGCTGTGACCGGTGATGTTGGGGGTTGTGATGTAATTGTAGCTGTGTCCGGTGATGTTGGGGGTTGTGATGGAATTGTAGCTGTGTCCGGTGATGTTGGGGGTTGTGATGTAATTGTAGCTGTGCGCGGTGATGTTGGGGGTTGTGATGGAATTGTAGCTGTGTCCGGTGATGTTGGGGGTTGTGATGGAATTGTAGCTGTGTCCGGTGATGTTGGGGGTTGTGATGTAATTGTAGCTGTGCGCGGTGATGTTGGGGGTTGTGATGGAATTGTAGCTGTGTCCGGTATTGTTGGGGGTTGTGATGGAATTGTAGCCGCGCCCGGTGATGTTGGGGGTTGTGATGTAATTGTAGTCATGCGCGGTGATGGGGGTTGTGATGTAATTGTATCTGCGCTCGGTGATGTTGGGGGTTGTGATGTAATTGTAGCCGTGTCCTGTAATGTTGGGGGTTGTGATGGAATTGTAGCTGTGACCGGTGATGTTGGGGGTTGTGATGTAATTGTAGCCGTGCGCGGTGATGTTGGGGGTTGTGATGTATCTGCGCCCGGTGATGTTTGGGGTTGTGATGTAATTGTAGCCGTGCGCGGTGATGTTGGGGGTTGTGATGTAATTGTAGCCGTGCGCGGTAATGTTGGGGGTTGTGATGTAATTGTAGCCGTGCGGTGATGTTGGGGTTGTGATGTAATTGTATCTGCGCCCGGTGATGTTGGGGCTTGTGATGTAATTGTATCTGCGCCCGGTGATGTTGGGGGTTGTGATGTAATTGCGCCCGGTGATGTTGGGGGTTGTGATGTAATTGTAGTCGTGCGCGGTGATGTTGGGGGTTGTGATGTAATTGTATCTGCGCCCGGTGATGTTGGGGGTTGTGATGTAATTGCGCCCGGTGATGTTGGGGGTTGTGATGTAATTGTAGTTGTGCGCGGTGATGTTGGGGGTTGTGATGTAATTGCGCCCGGTGATGTTGGGGGTTGTGATGTAATTGTAGTCGTGCGCGGTGATGTTGGGGGTTGTGATGTAATTGTAGCCATGCGCGGTGATGTTGGGGGTTGTGATGTAATTGTATCTGTGCCCGGTGATGTTGGGGGTTGTGATGTAATTGTAGCCGCGCGGTGATGTTGGGGGTTGTGATGTAATTGTAGCCGTGCGCGGTGATGTTGGGGGTTGTGATGTATCTGCGCCCGGTGATGTTTGGGGTTGTGATGTAATTGTAGCCGTGCGCGGTGATGTTGGGGGTTGTGATGTCATTGTAGCCGTGCGGTGATGTTGGGGTTGTGATGTAATTGTATCTGCGCCCGGTGATGTTGGGGCTTGTGATGTAATTGTATCTGCGCCCGGTGATGTTGGGGGTTGTGATGTAATTGCGCCCGGTGATGTTGGGGGTTGTGATGTAATTGTAGTCGTGCGCGGTGATGTTGGGGGTTGTGATGTAATTGTAGCCGTGCGCGGTGATGGGGGTTGTGATGTAATTGTATCTGTGCCCGGTGATGTTGGGGGTTGTGATGTAATTGTAGCCGTGCGCGTTGATGTTGGGGGTTGTGATGTAATTGTAGTTGTGCGCGGTGATGTTGGGGGTTGTGATGTAATTGTATCTGCGCCCGGTGATGTTGGGGGTTGTGATGTAATTGTAGCCATGCGCGGTGATGTTGGGGGTTGTGATGTAATTGCGCCCGGTGATGTTGGGGGTTGTGATGTAATTGTAGTCGTGCGCGGTGATGTTGGGGGTTGTGATGTAATTGTAGCCATGCGCGGTGATGTTGGGGGTTGTGATGTAATTGTAGTTGTGCGCGGTGATGTTGGGGGTTGTGATGTAATTGTATCTGTGCCCGGTGATGTTGGGGGTTGTGATGTAATTGTAGCCGCGCGGTGATGTTGGGGGTTGTGATGTAATTGTAGTCGTGCGCGGTGATGTTGGGGGTTGTGATGTAATTGTAGCCGTGCACGGTGATGTTGGGGGTTGTGATGTAATTGTAGTTGTGCGCGGTGATGTTGGGGGTTGTGATGTAATTGTAGTTGTGCGCTGTGATGTTGGGGGTTGTGATGTAATTGTAGTCGTGCGCGGTGATGTTGGGGGTTGTGATGTAATTGTAGCCGTGTCCGGTGATGTTGGGGGTTGTGATGTAATTGTAGTCGTGCGCGGTGATGTTGGGGGTTGTGATGTAATTGTAGCTGTGCCCGGTGATGTTGGGGGTTGTGATGGAATTGTAGCTGTGCGCGGTGATGTTGGGGGTTGTGATGTAATTGTAGCCGTGTGCGGTGATGTTGGGGGTTGTGATGTAATTGTAGTCGTGCGCGGTGATGTTGGAGGTTGTGATGGAATTGTAGCTGTGTCCGGTATTGTTGGGGGTTGTGATGAAAATGTAGCTGTGCCCGGTGATGTTGGGGGTTGTGATGTAATTGTAGCTGTGTCCGGTGATGTTGGGGGTTGTGATGAAATTGTAGCTGTGTCCGGTGATGTTGGGGGTTGTGATGGAATTGTAGCCGCGCCCGGTGATGTTGGGGGTTGTGATGTAATTGTAGCCGCGCCCGGTGATGTTGGGGGTTGTGATGTAATTGTAGCCGTGCGCGGTGATGTTGGGGGTTGTGATGTAATTGTAGTCGTGCGCGGTGATGGGGGTTGTGATGTAATTGTATCTGCGCCCGGTGATGTTGGGGGTTGTGATGTAATTGTAGCCGTGTCCGGTAATGTTGGGGGTTGTGATGGAATTGTAGCTGTGACCGGTGATGTTGGGGGTTGTGATGTAATTGTAGCCGTGCGCGGTGATGTTGGGGGTTGTGATGTATCTGCGCCCGGTGATGTTGGGGGTTGTGATGTAATTGTATCTGCGCCCGGTGATGTTGGGGGTTGTGATGTAATTGTAGCCGTGCGCGGTGATGTTGGGGGTTGTGATGTAATTGTATCTGCGCCCGGTGATGTTGGGGGTTGTGATGTAATTGTATCTGCGCCCGGTGATGTTGGGGGTTGTGATGTAATTGCGCCCGGTGATGTTGGGGGTTGTGATGTAATTGTAGTCGTGCGCGGTGATGTTGGGGGTTGTGATGTAATTGTAGTCGTGCGCGGTGATGTTGGGGGTTGTGATGGAATTGTAGTTGTGCGCGATGATGTTGGGGGTTGTGATGTAATTGTATCTGCGCCCGGTGATGTTGGGGGTTGTGATGTAATTGTAGCCGTGTCCGGTGATGTTGGGGGTTGTGATGTAATTGTAGCCGTGCGCGGTGATGTTGGGGGTTGTGATGTAATTGTAGTTGTGCGCGATGATGTTGGGGGTTGTGATGTAATTGTATCTGCGCCCGGTGATGTTGGGGGTTGTGATGTAATTGTAGCCGTGTCCGGTGATGTTGGGGGTTGTGATGTAATTGTAGCCGTGCGCGGTGATGTTGGGGGTTGTGATGTAATTGTAGCCATGCGCGGTGATGTTGGGGGTTGTGATGTAATTGTATCTGCGCCCGGTGATGTTGGGGGTTGTGATGTAATTGTATCTGCGCCCGGTGATGTTGGGGGTTGTGATGTAATTGTATCTGCGCCCGGTGATGTTGGGGGTTGTGATGTAATTGTAGCCGTGCGCGGTGATGTTGGGGGTTGTGATGTAATTGTATCTGTGCCCGGTGATGTTGGGGGTTGTGATGTAATTGTAGTCGTGCGCGGTGATGTTGGGGGTTGTGATGTAATTGTAGCCGTGCGCGGTGATGTTGGGGGTTGTGATGTAATTGTAGCCGCGCGGTGATGTTGGGGGTTGTGATGTAATTGTAGCCGTGTGCGGTGATGTTGGGGGTTGTGATGTAATTGTAGTCGTGCGCGGTGATGTTGGAGGTTGTGATGGAATTGTAGCTGTGTCCGGTATTGTTGGGGGTTGTGATGAAAATGTAGCTGTGACCGGTGATGTTGGGGGTTGTGATGTAATTGTAGCTGTGTCCGGTGATGTTGGGGGTTGTGATGAAATTGTAGCTGTGTCCGGTGATGTTGGGGGTTGTGATGGAATTGTAGCCGCGCCCGGTGATGTTGGGGGTTGTGATGTAATTGTAGCCACGCCCGGTGATGTTGGGGGTTGTGATGTAATTGTAGCCGTGCGCGGTGATGTTGGGGGTTGTGATGTAATTGTAGTCGTGCGCGGTGATGGGGGTTGTGATGTAATTGTATCTGCGCCCGGTGATGTTGGGGGTTGTGATGTAATTGTAGCCGTGTCCGGTAATGTTGGGGGTTGTGATGGAATTGTAGCCGTGCGCGGTGATGTTGGGGGTTGTGATGTAATTGTAGCCGTGCGCGGTGATGTTGGGGGTTGTGATGTATCTGCGCCCGGTGATGTTGGGGGTTGTGATGTAATTGTATCTGCGCCCGGTGATGTTGGGGGTTGTGATGTAATTGTAGCCGTGCGCGGTGATGTTGGGGGTTGTGATGTAATTGTATCTGCGCCCGGTGATGTTGGGGGTTGTGATGTAATTGTATCTGCGCCCGGTGATGTTGGGGGTTGTGATGTAATTGCGCCCGGTGATGTTGGGGGTTGTGATGTAATTGTAGTCGTGCGCGGTGATGTTGGGGGTTGTGATGTAATTGTAGTCGTGCGCGGTGATGTTGGGGGTTGTGATGGAATTGTAGCTGTGACCGGTGATGTTGGGGGTTGTGATGTAATTGTATCTGTGCCCGGTGATGTTGGGGGTTGTGATGTAATTGTAGCCGTGCGCGGTGATGTTGGGGGTTGTGATGTAATTGTAGTTGTGCGCGATGATGTTGGGGGTTGTGATGTAATTGTATCTGCGCCCGGTGATGTTGGGGGTTGTGATGTAATTGTAGCCGTGTCCGGTGATGTTGGGGGTTGTGATGTAATTGTAGCCGTGCGCGGTGATGTTGGGGGTTGTGATGTAATTGTAGCCATGCGCGGTGATGTTGGGGGTTGTGATGTAATTGTATCTGCGCCCGGTGATGTTGGGGGTTGTGATGTAATTGTATCTGCGCCCGGTGATGTTGGGGGTTGTGATGTAATTGTATCTGCGCCCGGTGATGTTGGGGGTTGTGATGTAATTGTAGCCGTGCGCGGTGATGTTGGGGGTTGTGATGTAATTGTATCTGTGCCCGGTGATGTTGGGGGTTGTGATGTAATTGTAGTCGTGCGCGGTGATGTTGGGGGTTGTGATGTAATTGTAGCCGTGCGCGGTGATGTTGGGGGTTGTGATGTAATTGTAGCCGCGCGGTGATGTTGGGGGTTGTGATGTAATTGTAGCTGTGTCCGGTAATGTTGGGGGTTGTGATGGAATTGTAGCTGTGCGCGGTGATGTTGGGGGTTGTGATGTAATTGTAGCCGTGTGCGGTGATGTTGGGGGTTGTGATGTAATTGTAGTCGTGCGCGGTGATGTTGGAGGTTGTGATGGAATTGTAGCTGTGTCCGGTATTGTTGGGGGTTGTGATGAAAATGTAGCTGTGACCGGTGATGTTGGGGGTTGTGATGTAATTGTAGCTGTGTCCGGTGATGTTGGGGGTTGTGATGAAATTGTAGCTGTGTCCGGTGATGTTGGGGGTTGTGATGGAATTGTAGCCGCGCCCGGTGATGTTGGGGGTTGTGATGTAATTGTAGCCACGCCCGGTGATGTTGGGGGTTGTGATGTAATTGTAGCCGTGCGCGGTGATGTTGGGGGTTGTGATGTAATTGTAGTCGTGCGCGGTGATGGGGGTTGTGATGTAATTGTATCTGCGCCCGGTGATGTTGGGGGTTGTGATGTAATTGTAGCCGTGTCCGGTAATGTTGGGGGTTGTGATGGAATTGTAGCCGTGCGCGGTGATGTTGGGGGTTGTGATGTAATTGTAGCCGTGCGCGGTGATGTTGGGGGTTGTGATGTATCTGCGCCCGGTGATGTTGGGGGTTGTGATGTAATTGTATCTGCGCCCGGTGATGTTGGGGGTTGTGATGTAATTGTAGCCGTGCGCGGTGATGTTGGGGGTTGTGATGTAATTGTATCTGCGCCCGGTGATGTTGGGGGTTGTGATGTAATTGTATCTGCGCCCGGTGATGTTGGGGGTTGTGATGTAATTGCGCCCGGTGATGTTGGGGGTTGTGATGTAATTGTAGTCGTGCGCGGTGATGTTGGGGGTTGTGATGGAATTGTAGCTGTGACCGGTGATGTTGGGGGTTGTGATGTAATTGTATCTGTGCCCGGTGATGTTGGGGGTTGTGATGTAATTGTAGTTGTGCGCGGTGATGTTGGGGGTTGTGATGGAATTGTAGCCGTGCGCGGTGATGTTGGGGGTTGTGATGTAATTGTAGTCGTGTGCGGTGATGTTGGGGGTTGTGATGTAATTGTAGTTGTGCGCGGTGATGTTGGGGGTTGTGATGTAATTGTAGCCGCGCGGTGATGTTGGGGGTTGTGATGTAATTGCGCCCGGTGATGTTGGGGGTTGTGATGTAATTGTAGTCGTGCGCGGTGATGTTGGGGGTTGTGATGTAATTGTAGCCGCGCGGTGATGTTGGGGGTTGTGATGTAATTGTAGTCGTGCGCGGTGATGTTGGGGGTTGTGATGGAATTGTAGCCGTGCGCGGTGATGTTGGGGGTTGTGATGTAATTGTAGCCGTGCGCGGTGATGTTGGGGGTTGTGATGTAATTGTATCTGCGCCCGGTGATGTTGGGGGTTGTGATGTAATTGTAGCCGTGCGCGGTGATGTTGGGGGTTGTGATGTAATTGCGCCCGGTGATGTTGGGGGTTGTGATGTAATTGTAGTCGTGCGCGGTGATGTTGGGGGTTGTGATGTAATTGTAGCCGCGCGGTGATGTTGGGGGTTGTGATGTAATTGTAGTCGTGCGCGGTGATGTTGGGGGTTGTGATGGAATTGTAGCCGTGCGCGGTGATGTTGGGGGTTGTGATGTAATTGTAGCCGTGCGCGGTGATGTTGGGGGTTGTAATGTAATTGTAGCCGCACGGTGATGTTGGGGGTTGTGATGTAATTGTATCTGCGCCCGGTGATGTTGGGGGTTGTGATGTCATTGTAGCCGCGCGGTGATGTTGGGGGTTGTGATGTAATTGTAGCTGTGCGCGGTGATGTTGGGGGTTGTGATGTAATTGTATCTGCGCCCGGTGATGTTGGGGGTTGTGATGTAATTGTAGCCGTGCAGTGATGTTGGGGGTTGTGATGTCATTGTAGCCGTGCGGTGATGTTGGGGGTTGTGATGTAATTGTAGCCGCGCGGTGATGTTGGGGGTTGTGATGTCATTGTAGCCGTGCGGTGATGTTGGGGGTTGTGATGTAATTGTAGCCGTGCGGTGATGTTGGGGGTTGTGATGTAATTGTAGCCGTGCGGTGATGTTGGGGGTTGTGATGTAATTGTAGCCGCGCGGTGATGTTGGGGGTTGTGATGTAATTGTAGCCGCGCGGTGATGTTGGGGGTTGTGATGTAATTGTAGCCGCGCGGTGATGTTGGGGGTTGTGATGTAATTGTAGCCGTGCGGTGATGTTGGGGGTTGTGATGTAATTGTAGCCGCGCGGTGATGTTGGGGGTTGTGATGTAATTGTAGCCGTGCGGTGATGTTGGGGGTTGTGATGTAATTGTAGCCGTGCGGTGATGTTGGGGGTTGTGATGTAATTGTATCTGTGCCCGGTGATGTTGGGGGTTGTGATGTAATTGTATCTGCGCGCGGTGATGTTGGGGGTTGTGATGTAATTGCGCCCGGTGATGTTGGGGGTTGTGATGTAATTGCGCCCGGTGATGTTGGGGGTTGTGATGTAATTGTAGCCGCGCGGTGATGTTGGGGGTTGTGATGTAATTGTAGCCGTGCGGTGATGTTGGGGGTTGTGATGTAATTGTAGCCGTGCGGTGATGTTGGGGGTTGTGATGTAATTGTAGCCGTGCGGTGATGTTGGGGGTTGTGATGTCATTGTAGCCGTGCGGTGATGTTGGGGGTTGTGATGTAATTGCGCCCGGTGATGTTGGGGGTTGTGATGTAATTGCGCCCGTTGATCTGCACTTGGCCGCGCCTCATATTATTTTTACATAAAGTAATTAATTTCCCATTTGTTCCTCCTGATATTTATCTATTCATCGTCTCTGGGAACAATTCACATCATTTATGAATCAAATTTATTATGTAGAAAAAATTTGGACCAACACTGTTGGAGAACAATGGAAGCTCAGTACCGGAGCGAGGACACGGAACGTTCCGGGGACTGTCACCGCCTCAGGCACAGAGGAGGCTACAAAAAGCAGGTGGAGGGGGTGCAGTCAGCCATTTACCTGAGGAGGTCACTGGGGGCACCCCAAGAAAATATCAAGAAGACGTCCAACCACTCGGGTCAACTACATATTGAGGACAACCTGAAGAAGTCCCACTGATAATGAGGACCCCCAAGCTGAGAAGTGACGCCCCACATCACCGAGGACACAGAGAACTGAACTGGAGGACCATGTCTGCCATCTTCCTTCTAGGACTTGGTGAGTGATCTACATATCATGGACCTTCTAACCACACAAGGCACCTCCATATCAGGCTGCTTTATTAGGGTACTTACCTAGGTCCCCAATATTTAAGGAGAGTCCCCAAATAAAGAAGTTTATCACTGACCCCTTTACTACTTTAGAATATAACATTATCCCCAATAATGTCTAAGAAGACCGCCAAATAAGATACAAAACATGGAACCAAAGAAGGAGGTCAGCAGAAAAGACCCCGGTCCATCCTGTGCGCCCCCATATTAATTCCCTCACTTTGTATCTGAGGATGGACATAAGTTTATCCCGTGCAGGTTACATCCACTTACTATGGATCCACCAGCCTCATCTGCTGGAAGTCTGTTCTATATGTCTACCACTCATTCAGTAAAATTATATATAGATTTTTTGCGTTGCTTCTGATCAACTATTTCAGTACTCTAGACCACCAGGGAATATACAATTAGCTCCCTCATTACCATAGACCACCAGGGAATATACAATTAGCTCCCTCATTACCATAGACCACCAGGGAATATACAATTAGCTCCCTCATTACCATAGACCACCAGGGAGTATACAATTAGCTCCCTCATTACCATAGACCACCAGGGAAAATACAATTAGCTCCCTCATTACCATAGACCACGAGGGAATATACAATTAGCTCCCTCATTACCATAGACCACCAGGGAATATACAATTAGCTCCCTCATTACCATAGACCACCAGGGAATATACAATTAGCTCCCTCACTACCATAGACCACCAGGGAATATACAATTAGTTCCCTCACTACCATAGACCACCAGGGAATATACAATTAGCTCCCTCATTACCATAGACCACCAGGGAATATATGATTAGCCCCCTCACTACCATAGACCACGAGGGAATATACAATTAGCTCCCTCACTACGATAGACCACCAGGGAATATACAATTAGCTCCCTCATTACCATAGACCACCAGGGAATATACAATTAGCTCCCTCACTACGATAGACCACCATAGAATATACAATTAGCTCCCTCATTACCGTAGACCACCAGGGAATATACAATTAGCTCCCTCATTACCATAGACGACCAGGGAATATACAATTAGCTCCCTCATTACCATAGACCACCAGGGAATATACAATTAGCTCCCTCACTACCATAGACCACCAGGGAATACACAATTAGCTCCCTCATTACCATAGACCACCAGGGAAAATACAATTAGCTCCCTCATTACCATAGACCACCAGATAATATACAATTAGCTCCCTCACTACCATAGACCACCAGGGAATATGTGATTAGCTCCCTCATTACCATAGACCACCAGGGAATATACAATTAGCTCCCTCATTACCATAGACCACCAGGGAATATACAATTAGCTCCCTCACTACCATAGACCACCAGGGAATATACAATTAGCTCCCTCACTACCATAGACCACCAGGGAATATGTGATTAGCTCCCTCATTACTACCATAGACCACCAGGGAATATACAATTAGCTCCCTCATTACCATAGACCACCAGGGAATAAACAATTAGCTCCCTCATTACCATAGACCACCAGGGAATATACAATTAGCTCCCTCATTACCATAGACCACCAGGGAATATACAATTAGTTCCCTCACTACCATAGACCACCAGGGAATATACAATTAGCTTCCTCATTACCATAGACCACCAGGGAATAAACAATTAGCTCCCTCACTACCATAGACCACCAGGGAAAATACAATTAGCTCCCTCATTACCATAGACCACCAGGGAATATACAATTAGCTCCCTCATTACCATAGACCACCAGGGAATATACAATTAGCTCCCTCACTACCATAGACCACCAGGGAATATGTGATTAGCTCCCTCATTACCATAGACCACCAGGGAATATACAATTAGCTCCCTCATTACCATAGACCACCAGGGAATATACAATTAGCTCCCTCACTACCATAGACCACCAGGGAATATGTGATTAGCTCCCTCATTACCATAGACCACCAGGGAATAAACAATTAGCTCCCTCATTACCATAGACCACCAGGGAATATACAATTAGCTCCCTCATTACCATAGACCACCAGGGAATATACAATTAGTTCCCTCACTAGCATAGACCACCAGGGAATATACAATTAGCTTCCTCATTACCATAGACCACCAGGGAATAAACAATTAGCTCCCTCACTACCATAGACCACCAGGGAATATACAATTAGCTCCCTCATTACCATAGACCACCAGGGAATATACAATTAGCTCCCTCACTACCATAGACCACCAGGGAATATACAATTAGCTCCCTCACTACCATAGACCACCAGGGAATAAACAATTAGCTCCCTCACTACCAAAGACCACCAGGGAATATACAATTAGCTTCCTCATTACCATAGACCACCAGGGAATAAACAATTAGCTCCCTCACTACCATAGACCACCAGGGAATATACAATTAGCTCCCTCATTACCATAGACCACCAGGGAATATACAATTAGCTCCCTCACTACCATAGACCACCAGGGAATATACAATTAGCTCCCTCAGTACTCTAGACCACCAGGGAATATACAATTAGCTCCCTCATTACCATAGACCACCAGGTAATATACAATTAGCTCCCTCATTACCATAGACCACCAGGTAATATACAATTAGCTCCCTCAGTACTCTAGACCACCAGGGAATATACAATTAGCTCCCTCATTACCATAGACCACCAGGTAATATACAATTAGCTCCCTCATTACCATAGACCACCAGGTAATATACAATTAGCTCCCTCATTACCATAGACCACCAGGAAATATACTATTAGCTCCCTCACTACTCTAGACCACCAGGGAATATACAATTAGCTCCCTCATTACCATAGACCACCAGGGAATATACAATGGACTCCCTCATTACCATAGACCACCAGGGAATATACAATTAGCTCCCTCATTACCATAGACCACCAGGAAATATACAATAAGCTCCCTCACTACTCTAGACCACCAGGGAATATACAATTAGCTCCCTCACTACCATAGACCACCAGGGAATATACAATTAGCTCCCTCACTACCATAGACCACCAGGAAATATACAATTAACTCCCTCATTACCATAGACCACCAGGTAATATACAATTAGCTCCCTCACTACCATAGACCACCAGGGAATATACTATTAGCTCACTCATTACCATAGACCACCAGGGAATATACTATTAACTTCCTCACTACCATTGACCACCAGGTAATATACAATTAGCTCCCTCATTGCCATAGACCACCAGGGAATATACAATTAGCTCCCTCATTACCATAGACCACCAGGGAATATACTATTAACTTCCTCACTACCATAGACCACCAGGAAATATACAATTAGCTCCCTCATTACCATAGACCACCAGGGAATTAGCTCCCTCATTACCATAGACCACAAGGGAATATAATATTAACTTCCTCACTACCATAGACCACCAGGGAATATACTGTCACGATGCCGGCTGGCAGGAGGTGGATCCTCTGTGCCAGAGAGGGATAGCGAGGACCGTGCTAGTGGACCGGTTCTAAGACACTACAGGTTTTCACCAGAGCCCGCCGCAAAGCGGGATGGTCTTGCTGCGGCGGTAGTGACCAGGTCGTATCCACTAGCAACGGCTCACCTCTCTGGCTGCTGAAGATAGGCGCGGTACAAGGGAGTAGGCAGAAGCAAGGTCGGACGTAGCAGAAGGTCGGGGGCAGGCGGCAAGGTTCGTAGTCAGGGGAGATAGCAAAGTTCTGGTACACAGGGTATAAACACACAAAAACGCTTTCACTAGGCTCAAGGGCAACAAGATCCGGCAAGGAAGTGCAAGGGAGGAGACTAGATATAGCCAGGAAACAGATGGGAACCAATTAAGCTAATTGGGCCAGGCACCAATCATTGGTGCACTGGCCCTTTAAGTCTCAGGGAGCTGGCGCGCGCGCGCCCTAGAGAGCGGAGCCGCGCGCGCCAGCACATGACCGCAGGAGACGGGAACGGGTAAGTGACCTGGGATGCGATTCGCGAGCGGGCGCGTCCCGCTGTGCGAATCGCATCCCCAACGGCCATGACAGGGCAGCGCTCCCGGTCAGCGCTGACCGGGGAGCTGCAGGGAGAAAGGCGCCGTGAGCGCTCCGGGGAGGAGCGGGGACCCGGAGCGCTAGGCGTAACAGTACCCCCCCCCTTAGGTCTCCCCTTCTCTTTATCGGGTAACTGCCTCCCCTGGGATGAGGACACCGGGAAAGGATGGAGGGATTCCTCAACGGCAGGCAGAACCGCAGGAGTAGGAATGGGGAGAGAGGGCAGAGGGCGAGACCTGACACGGGGCAGTGTGACACCAGGACGAGGGCCATGAGGGGACACAGAAGCTTGCCTGATGGAACTGGGAGGGGGGGAGGGGCATTTCCTGTGGCAGGCAGAGTCCTTAATGACCTTAGGGGGACCGGATACAGGAGGAACCACAGAGTTACGGCAAGGGTTACTGGGAACCGGTTTTAGACAGTTCTTGGCACAAGAGGACCCCCAACTCTTGATCTCCCCAGTGGACCAATCCAGGGTTGGGGAATGAAGTTGAAGCCAGGGAAGTCCAAGGAGAATTTCCGAGGTGCAATTGGGGAGGACCAAAAGTTCAATCCTGTCGTGATGAGATCCGATGCTCATAAGAAGGGGCTCCGTGCGGAAACGTATGGTACAGTCCAACCTGGCTCCGTTGACCGCGGAGATGTGGAGTGGCTTGACAAGACGGGTCACCGGAATATGGAATTTATTCACAAAGGACTCCCGAATAAAATTCCCAGAAGCTCCAGAGTCCAGACAGGCCACGGCTGAGAGGGGAGAGCTGGCTGAAGTGGAAATCCGAACAGGTACCGTGAGACGTGGAGAAGCCGACTTGGCATCAAGAGACGCCACACCCACGAGAGCTGAGTGCGAGCGTGCGTTTCCCAGACGTGGAGGACGGATTGGGCAATCCACCAGAAAATGTTCAGTACTGGCACAGTACAGACAAAGATTCTCTTCCTTACGGCGATTCCTCTCTTCCAGGGTCAGGCGAGACCGATCCACTTGCATGGCCTCCTCGGCGGGAGGCCTAGGCGCAGATTGCAGTGGAGACTGTGGGAGAGGTGTCCAGAGATCTAAGTCTTTTTCCTGGCGGAGCTCTTGATGCCTCTCAGAAAAACGCATGTCAATGCGAGTGGCTAGATGAATGAGTTCATGCAGGTTAGCAGGAGTCTCTCGTGCGGCCAGAACATCTTTAATGTTGCTGGATAGGCCTTTTTTAAAGGTCGCGCAGAGGGCCTCATTATTCCAGGATAGTTCAGAAGCAAGAGTACGGAATTGTATGGCGTACTCGCCAACGGAGGAATTACCCTGGACCAGGTTCAGCAGGGCAGTCTCAGCAGAAGAGGCTCGGGCAGGTTCCTCAAAGACACTTCGAATTTCCGAGAAGAAGGAGTGTACAGAGGCAGTGACAGGGTCATCGCGGTCCCAGAGCGGTGTGGCCCATGACAGAGCTTTTCCAGACAGAAGGCTGACTACGAAAGCCACCTTAGACCTTTCAGTAGGAAACTGATCCGACATCATCTCCAGATGCAGGGAACATTGGGAAAGAAAGCCACGGCAAAACTTAGAGTCCCCATTAAATTTGTCCGGCAAAGACAGGCGGAGGCTAGGAGTGGCCACTCGCTGCGGAAGAGGTGCAGGAGCTGGCGGAGGAGATGGTTGCTGCTGCTGTAGCTGAGACTGAATCTGCTGTAGCTGCGACTGGAGTTGCTGAGTCATGGTGGTCAAGTACGACAGCTGGTGATCTTGTTGGGCAATCTGTCGGGCTTGCTGGGCGACCAGTGTGGGGAGGTCGGCGACAACAGGCAGAGGAACTTCAGCGGGATCCATGGCCGGATCTACTGTCACGATGCCGGCTGGCAGGAGGTGGATCCTCTGTGCCAGAGAGGGATAGCGAGGACCGTGCTAGTGGACCGGTTCTAAGACACTACAGGTTTTCACCAGAGCCCGCCGCAAAGCGGGATGGTCTTGCTGCGGCGGTAGTGACCAGGTCGTATCCACTAGCAACGGCTCACCTCTCTGGCTGCTGAAGATAGGCGAGGTACAAGGGAGTAGACAGAAGCAAGGTCGGACGTAGCAGAAGGTCGGGGGCAGGCGGCAAGGTTCGTAGTCAGGGGAGATAGCAAAGTTCTGGTACACAGGGTATAAACACACAAAAACGCTTTCACTAGGCTCAAGGGCAACAAGATCCGGCAAGGAAGTGCAAGGGAGGAGACTAGATATAGCCAGGAAACAGATGGGAACCAATTAAGCTAATTGGGCCAGGCACCAATCATTGGTGCACTGGCCCTTTAAGTCTCAGGGAGCTGGCGCGCGCGCGCCCTAGAGAGCGGAGCCGCGCGCGCCAGCACATGACCGCAGGAGACGGGAACGGGTAAGTGACCTGGGATGCGATTCGCGAGCGGGCGCGTCCCGCTGTGCGAATCGCATCCCCAACGGCCATGACAGGGCAGCGCTCCCGGTCAGCGCTGACCGGGGAGCTGCAGGGAGAAAGGCGCCGTGAGCGCTCCGGGGAGGAGCGGGGACCCGGAGCGCTAGGCGTAACATATACTATTAGCTCCCTCATTATTATAGACCACCAGGGAATATACTATTAACTTCCTCATTACCATAGACCACCAGAGAATATACAATTAGCTCCATAAATACCATAGACCACCAGGGAATATACCATTAACTCCCTCACTACTATAGACCACCAGGGAATATAAAATAAGCTCCCTCATTACCATAGACCACCAGGGAATATACAATTAGCTCCCTCATTACCATAGACCACCAGGGAACATGCAATTAGCTCCCTCATTACCATAGACCACCAGAGAATTCACAATTAGCTCCCTCATTACCATAAACCACCAGGGAATATACTATTAACTCCCTCACTACCATAGACCACCAGGGAATATAAAATTAGCTCCCTCATTACCATAGACCACCAGGGAATATACAATTAGCTCCCTCATTACCATAGACCACCAGGGAATAAACAATTAGCTCCCTCATTACCATAGACCACCAGGGAATATACAATTAGCTCCCTCATTACCATAGACCACCAGGGAATATACAATTAGCTCCCTCATTACCATAGACCACCAGGGAATATACTATTAACTCCCTTACTACCATAGACCACCAGGGAATATACAATAAGCTCCCTCATTACCATAGACCACCAAGGAATATACTATTAACTCCCTCACTACCACAAACCACCAGGGAATATTTGATTAGATCCCTCACTACCAAAGATTACAAGAAAATATACAACTCACTCCCTCACTAACATAGACCATCAAGGAATAAACAATTAGCTCCCTCATTACCATAGACCACCAGGGAATATATGATCAGCTCCCTCATTACCATAGACCACCAGGGAATATGTGATTAACTTCCTCATTACCATAGACCACCAGGGAATATGTGATTAGCTCCCTCATTACCATAGACCACCAGGGAATATGTGATTAGCTCCCTCATTACCATAGACCACCAGGGAATAAATGGTTAGCCTCCTCACTACCATAGACCACCAGAGAATAAATGGTTAGCCTCCTTACTACCATAGACCACCAGGAAATATATGGTTAGCCTCCTCGCTACCATAGACCACCAGAGAATATACTATTTGCTCCCTCACTACCATAGACCACCAGGGAATATGTGATCAGCTCCCTCACTACCATAGACCACCAGGGAATATATGATCAGCTCCCTCATTACCATAGACCACCAGGGAATATGTGATTATCTCCCTCACTACCATAGACCACCAGGGAATATGTGAGTAGCTCCCTCATTACCATAGACCACCAGGGAATATATGATTAGCTCCCTCACTACCATGGACCACCAGGGAATATATGGTTACCCTCCTCACTACCGTAGACCACCAGGGAATATATGGTTACCCTCCTCACTACCATAGACCACCAGGGAATATATGGTTACCCTCCTCACTACCATAGACCACCAGGGAATATATGGTTACCCTCCTCACTACCATAGACCACCAGGGAATATACTATTAGCTCACTCATTACCATAGACCACCAGGGAATATACTATTAACTTCCTCACTACCATTGACCACCAGGTAATATACAATTAGCTCCCTCATTGCCATAGACCACCAGGGAATATACAATTAGCTCCCTCATTACCATAGACCACCAGGGAATATACTATTAACTTCCTCACTACCATAGACCACCAGGAAATATACAATTAGCTCCCTCACTACCATAGACCACCAGGGAATTAGCTCCCTCATTACCATAGACCACAAGGGAATATAATATTAACTTCCTCACTACCATAGACCACCAGGGAATATACTATTAGCTCCCTCATTATTATAGACCACCAGGGAATATACTATTAACTTCCTCATTACCATTGACCACCAGAGAATATACAATTAGCTCCATAAATACCATAGACCACCAGGGAATATACCATTAACTCCCTCACTACTATAGACCACCAGGGAATATAAAATTAGCTCCCTCATTACAATAGACCACCAGGGAATATACAATTAGCTCCCTCATTACCATAGAC